>NC_142039.1:55872785-56033618 GCF_982192425.1 Myodes glareolus
GTCTCTGCTTATGGATGAGTCTAGATGCTGCCCATCCAGAGCATTTAACTTGTCATTTAACTTGACAAGGTTCAGCCTGCTGTAGAGAGCATTGTGTGCTTCACATTTATGTAGTGTTGGCAACAGACATGATTTAATAATAGTGATGACATAAACATAAAGATGACAAAATTTGAACTCTCAGTTTTATTATTGGTTTTTCAGTCTGTGATGATTATCCCCGACATTCCAAGAACTGCTCAAGGAAAAGAATCAGACCTTAATTTAAAGCCTAACACTCTGCAGTATAATTCTTTAAACTGTAGTAGGAACAGATTGCCTAAGATCTGCCCTATAAATTGGTCTTTAAATGAACAACATTGTTTGCTAGAAACACGGTGTTATACCTCAAACACCTAAAAGCTATGTTTTCTTTCACTGAGACTTTATATCCCTTGCTATAGTTTGGGTGGAGGGGCCCTGAAAGACCTGTGGCCTAAAGGCTCAACCTCACTGGTGTAGAATAAGGCTTGAGGTCACTGGGGGTATGCTCTTGAAGGACTGTGGGAGGCAGGTCTCCTCCTCTATCACTGTCACTTCCTGCCACCAGGTGAGAGTTCCCTACTCCCCCAGTATGCTCTACCATTGGAATGTGTTGCCTCTGTAGGGTCCCAAATTAATGGATACAACCATTTATGACTAAAACCTCCAAAACTCTGATGTAAAATCAGCCTTTCTTCTGGATGCATTGTGTTACTCAGGTACTTCGTCATAGTGACAGAAAGATTGCTGACATACCATCCACTCTTACTTACTGTTGTATTGTTGTAGGGACATCATGACCAAGACAACTCATAAAAACCAAACAAAACAACAACAACAAAAAACATTTGACTGGGGGCTTGCTCACAGTCCAGAGGGTTAGCCAGTAATCATCATGGCGAGAAGCATGGTAGCGGGCAGGAAGGCATGGGGGTGAAGTAGGTGAAAGTTTACATCTTATCTGCAGGCAACAGACAGAGAAAGAGAAACTGGGATGGACTTTTGAAACACCATAGCCCACCCACAGTAACACACAACTTTTCTCAAGCAGTTCTATGCTCATATGGGGAGCATTCCACCAGAGCAACAAATGCTCATTTCCTTTTCCCACCAGCCTCTGGAAAACTGTCATTTCACTTTATGATTTGTGGGATCTGATCATATTATATACAACATTATAATCTACATTATGTACATATCAAATCATTCCACTGGAATAATGCAATCCTATCAGTCTTCTTCAGCATCCATTCATCAGTGGACATGAACAATAAAGCTAGAGTACATAATTGATGTGGGATGCCCTTCTGTGTCCTGCAAATATGTGTTGCTTTTGTTGGTTGATTGTTGTAAGAGTCTGCTTGTTTGCTTCCGGATGCTCAGCCCCAAAGTAACCACACAAAGACTGCATTAATTAAATCACTGCTGGGCCCATTAGCTCTAGTTCTTATTGACTAACTTTTACATTTCAATTTAACCCATTTCTATTAATCGGTGTATTGCCATGTGGCTGTGGCTTACCAGCAAAGTGTCAGCATGACTGTCTCTGGCTCCATGGCTTCTCCTGTCTCCTCCCTTCTTTCTTCCAACTTTCAGTTTCGTTTTCCCTGCCTACCTCTGTTCTGCCCTGCTATAGGCTCAAGCCAGCTTTTTTATTCATTAATGGTAATCATACCATATAGACGGGAATCTCACATCAGTTGATGAATAAAAGTTGCTTTGGCCTAGGGCAGGGCAGACTATATCTAGACAGAAAATCCAAGCAGAGATACAGTAAAAAAGAAAGTGGAATTAAGGCATATGCCAGCAGCTGCCAGAAAAGCAAGATGTGAGCTAATAAGCCACGAGCCTTGTGGTAAAATATAAAATAATAAAAACAGGTCAATTTAAACATAAGAGCTAGTTAATAATAAGCCTGAGTCATTGGCCAAACAATTCTAATTAATATTAAGCCTCTGAATGATTATTTTATAAGTAGCTGCAGGGCTGGGCAGGACACAAAACTTCAGGCTACAATAGGTCTTTCAGAGATTCTCATTTCAATGGTTTGAAGCAAATGCCCAGCAGGGGTATTGCTGGATGCACAGTAGTTCTGTTCCCATCCACACCATTTTCCATATTTTACTTTCCTATTAACAGTGCGCAAGTGCCCTGTCCCTCCATGATATCGTCAACATATTTTTAAATTCTCAGTGATAACCAAACAGCTCAGATGAAATGACTTCTTACTGTGGTTTTGTTTGTTTTCTACTGATCGTGCTGTTGGTGGACATCTTTCAGAACTTCTAGTAGCTATTTTTGTGTCTCTTCTGGAGGAATATCTATTTAAAAATTATCCTGTTTTAATGGTCTATTCTCATCACCCTTTTCTTTTTTGAGTTATATAGGCATTTCCTGAGTGTTTCGGACACTAGCTGTCTTGAGCATGGCCTATGGATATCTTCCGGCTGCTTTTTCAGTCTCTTGGCTGTTCTCTGAGCAGATCCACCTTCATTCAATGTGATCCCACTTCTCTGGTTTGTTTCTGTTGACCTTTGATGTCACATCCCAGAACTCATGGAAGTCCACTCCACACAACTTCTCTCTTGCATTTCATTCTAGAAGCTTCACAATTTCATCAGATTTTACTTAGATCTTCAATGCATTTCTAGGTTATTTTCAGGTCCATAATATAGTTTAAAAGTAACCATTTTCTTGTCAACTCTATCACCAATTTTATATGTGCAACAAATCTGTAGGAATCCTCCTAAGTCATCTCTCTTGACTCCAAACATAACTAAAGGTGGTTTCAGAACAGTTAGAGAGGCTGGGGAGATGGCTCAGTCAATATAATGCCTGTGGTGCATGTACCAGGACCTGACTTTGGATCAGCAGAACCCACATAAAAAAAAACCTAGACTTGGTGGAGGGGCAGAGATAAACAGATCCCTTAGGCTTGTTTATTAGACTGCCACACCAAATCCATGAGCTTCAGGTTCATTGAGAGACCCAGTCTCAAACCATAAAGGTAGAGAGTGATGGAGAAAAAACATTTGGCATTGACCTTTGACCTCCATGTACACAACACAACACACAAACATAGAGACACACACACACACACTAAAGAAAAATTAAAATACTGAGGTGGTTGTTTTTTGTTTTGTTTTGTTTGTATGTTTGTTTGAGGGAGGGTCTCACTGTATAGACCAGACTAGTCTCAATCTCACAGAGATCCATCTGCCTCTGTTTCTCCAGGGCTGTGATTAAAAGCATAAATCATCAAGCTTGGCCAAAATCTTGAGAATTTTTAAAAGCAAAGTCATTAATAGCTTAAAATGCCTCTTTAAAGTCATATAATTACGAGTAAGTGTGTGATGCAGACTAATATGCTAATACAACAAGCATATTTTCAGAAAGCATGGAGAAAAAAAATAAGAGATTTTCTCAAAGTTTAGTAAAAATTCCAAGGCTGTAGTCTCAATGGATTATACACTAAATAAATAAATAAAATCATTATAATAAAGCAATCATGATAACACTATAAGCCACTAAACACACACACACATACACAAATCCCAACTATGATTTGTTTTCACCTCTGTATGAGTGTTCATGTAAAGATAACTAAGACCACAAGAGAAGTCATGTCCTCTTGAGGCCTGGGATTAAGGTCACCAGAGTTGTTTGTCCGTGTTCCTGTGCTCTTGTCTTAGTTCATTAGACTTTACCAGAGTGTGGCCAAGTCCAGTGTCCATACCTGACATGGGCTTCGCGCTGTGCTGTCTGTACTGCTTTCAAATCTGCCTGTGACCTGGGAAACATTTCTGATCCTGCCTGCCTTTCTGTAATAAATTGGGCACTTATTATTTCAGGTACCTAGGTAGATTTCCTCCTTGGTTACAAATACCATCTGACATCTTATTTCTTCTTGTTTAACATGTTCAGCATCACCCAGTCCCTTGCAGTCCCCGTCATCACTCCACATTAGAGTGCTCCTTGTGACTGAAGGACTCGGCTCCTGATGTCACTGCCATTCAGTGTATTCAGAAAACTTCCACGGAGCTCACTGTCATTGCTATCAGTCGCTAACCCAATCTCAGCCCTCTGCCTGATATTCAAGGTTATTCTCCAACCCTGCCTTCCCAAAACAAGAGCTAATTAGGTCAGTTCAGTTCTTCCTGTCTCTGAACATGGCATGTGATCATCGAAGCAATGACTTCCTTCCCTTCCTCCCCTTTCTCCACATCAGGCATAGTCTCCTCCACTCTTCTTCGCCTGTGTCCACATTCTCCTCCTCCTCAAAGTGCCAACTCTGATATAGTCACAAATCTGTCCCTGCAGAGAACTTGGTGCAGAACACTGTAGAGAATCCGCAACCAGCCCCTGAAAGGCAAAGTGAACCCAAAGACCACACAACACCTGCAATGCTTCTTTATTATTCGGGTGACAGTGGCTCCTCGTTTTTCTCGGCTCTTTCCATGCATAGGTGCTAAACTCCACTTCTGTCTGTCTCTCTGTATCCATATGTAGACTGAAGAACTGCTATTGTTTCTGCAGGATTTCACACTGTGTACTGCACAGCAAATGCTGGGATGAGGTGACTTGCTGCTTCATACTTACATCCCTCTGCAGGACAGCCACATCTCATCGGTCTGATGTACAGGGCCACGGGAGTCCCCCACAGGAAGGAATCAGCATCCTGGCTAAGCACACTGTACTCATTCAGGTCAGGGTAAGTGTGCAGGTGAATAATTTCCTATGTGCACTTGTCTGGACTGAGGGAAGTCCCCGTGTCTAGAGAAATATTATTTCAAGGTATGTCTGTGATGTTATCTCTGGAGAAAATGAGTATTTTAGACAGTTGCCTGAGTAAAAAGACCTTGCTTTCTCATGAGGGTAGCAGTCATCCAGTCTGTTGAGGGCCCTAACAAAACAAGATTCAGAGTGAAGGTGGTCTTTCTTTATGTGTTCCTTTAAGCTAAGGCTTAAGGATTAAGACCCCAAATTCTCAGGTCTTTAGGCTGATGCTTACCATATTTTTTTTTCTGTTGCTCTGGAGTTTTTATTCTGTCTCTATAAACAAATACTCCACTTCTCTTCTCTTAATTTTTTCAAGCCAAATCATGACACTGCAAAAAGCTACCAATAAATGGTTGCCATAGGGACTATGAGCCATTTCTGGGGACCAGGAGGTAGACCGTTGCCTGCTATTTTGCTAACAATAGAACAGACAGCCTCTAATGTTCTCCTTCCTGATGTTGCTTTGTGCAAGTCTAGCTTGAGATCACTGTCTTGACTGTCCACTCATGACAATGTGAGTCTTAAACATCCCTGTATTCCCTGAGGCATAAATTAGGAGGGCAAGAGAACAGGATTTGGTTATAGTGACATCTAAAGAAATGACCTCTGCTGACATGGAGAAGAGTCTTCACTCTGATGTTTGAGTTCCTTTACCCATTCAATGGAAATCATGGCAGTTAAGTCAAATGAATAGTGTTGGGATCCAATCAATTTTTATTTCATTGAAAAAATAAATCCTACTTGAGGCAGATCCTGATTATGTAGTCCAGACTGACCTTGTACTCATAGAAATCATTTTCCTTAATTTTTCAGGTGCTGCAATTATAGATGTAAGCCATCAGGTCTGGGAACTTCTATGATGTTTTGTGAGTGAGAAGTGATACAATAGAACAGGGAATGTTCTGTAAGGGGTTCAAAAAGGAGAACCCATTGACCTAGAATTATTTAGAACCAGAGAGAATTGGGTGCTGTGGTATATGCCTGAAATCCTAGGAGGCTAAGACAAGAGGATCGTCACAATTTCAAGACTGTTCTGAATTCTACAGCAAGACCATGCTTCAAAATAAACAAAACCCCTGAAGCTTGTAGGTTCCTTACTTGTGCTTACTTGTACTTGTACTTGAGTCCCAACTTTGCTGTCAATGGTTTGACTGTGATCTGTTTCAATTCCCTCAATTCCCCCATCTCTGATTTGGAGTAAATAAACTCTCTTCTGTCTTTGTCATGATGTAGGCTTAGACTTAGGTAGAGTAAGGGGATCCAGAAGACATTCAGCAAAGACTTGCTCCGTTGTATCTTCATTGGGAAACATTGGGTTGCTATATAAAACACATTAGAGAATCAAGTTAAAATTAAAGTGTGGGGTTTTTGTGGAACAGAGAAAATTTTGGCTTAAGAGATTTTGGTCCCTGATCTATTGGTCCTGATATTTTATTCCTCTGACAAGACAGCCTAGCCCATGGTGGTGGGGTTGCACAGTGAAAGAAAGCTGCTTACCTCATGGCGGTTAGAAAGCAAAAGGAGAGAAAGAGATTGTGGCCCATAAACCCCATGAAGGACAGACCCCAATAACACCCCCCAGGCTCCACCTCCTAAAACGTTCACCACCTACACAGAGTGTCACTTTCTGCTCGCTTTCTTCTATTGTAACACGATTGTCAAGATGTGCTTTTCCTTTCCCACAATGCTTTTGAAGGGAGGGTGGTAATCAGCAACGAAGCTCCACTGATAGTAAGCACAGATCTGACTGTGTAAAGACAGATTCATCTGAGACAAGCACCCTGACGAAATAAATGACTGCTACTTTGATGCCTCAACACCACAAGAATTTGGACTCTTGAGCTACAACTATGAAATATGACATATGGCAAATAGCTGCGTTCTGAGAGAGATTGTGCAATTCCTGGAAAACAAAACTGAGTTCTTCTAGGTGACCTCTAGACTTTCAGAACATGAAGGTCTAATAGCCCAATGATGATTCACTGGGATAAGGGAGATAATTTGAAAAATTAGATACACACTGGTTTACCACTAAAATAGTAGGAAAGAATAGAAACACAAAAATGCTCCTACAGCCCATAAAGTATGTGTTTGGCATCCTTGGTTCTTTGGGTATGGAGTGTGTGAGAACATTCCAATGTCTAAGATTTCTATGGCACATGTTTGATAGCCGCAATTCTTTTGGCATAGAGTGTGGAAGAACATTCTAGCATCTAAGATTTCAAGGGCTCCTGGAACCATGTTGCTTGGATACATGCTGTGTCTCCATTAGTTTCTGACTGAAAAGCTTGCGCTAAAAGAAAAAAAAAGAAGGCAAAGCAGTTTGCTGATCATGCCCTGTTAAACAATCCTTCCATGACATAAATCACCTGAATAACTATACCAGAATGCAAGGGCATGAGTAGTATTGTCATATCCTGTTGTGAGATATTTGATTACACTGTGTAAAGATATGTCACTGTGATTGGTTTAATAAAAAGCTAAATGATCAATAGTTAAGCAGGAGGTGTAGGTTGTGGACAGTGAGAGCTCTGAGAAGCCATCTGGCAGCATGTAGATTAATAGAAATATGTTAATTTAAGTTATAAGAGCTAGTTAGAAGCAAGCCTAAGCTAATAAGAAGCCTCTATGTCATTATTTGGGAGCTGGCTATTCAGAGGAAGACTTGCACCAATATCCCTGGACTTTTCATTTTCTACTGACTGTTTGCACTTTCACACACCTAAGTGCCTCCGCTTTGATAGTTTTCTGTGTTCTGTTTGCCTTTCAATCCTTCATATGCTTGTGTTACACAACTATCTTGTTCCTGTGACAACATTCCTGATACAGACAATGTAGAGTATGAAAGATTTATGTTCGAAGTTTCTAAAGAAGCAGTATACTGTTCCTTGAGTCCATGACCTTGAGCTGAGAATAATAACACTGGGGTATGTTAAAAAAGGAGATCCCTTACCTCATGGAAAGCAGGAAGCAGAGGAGAAAATTCAGTAAGAAGCCAAGGCAAGACCCAGTGTCTAAACACATGCCTCCTGTAAACTATTTCCTCCCTCTTTCCATTTCTATTTGACATCCTAGCCCAACGTTATAATATTATGAATATGCCACAGACCTAATATAGTTATTAGGCAAAGCCCTGAGTCCAGTTTCTTGCTAAAGCCCACCTCCTAATACAGGAACCATACCATGATGATGCTTCTGCTGTTCCAAGTCTGTTATCTACTGTGCTATTTCTCAACTTCAGCAGCATGCATGTTTCAGGTGTGATCCTCACATCATCATGTGAGACTTTCATGTGAGCTATAGAATGCTTAGTGGTGTCATGGATCTTCATTTACTTGATGCTCAAAGTGTGTCCCACAAGCTGGTCTTATAAGCAAATGACTTAACCAAATACAGAAAAATGCTGGATAGGAATTACATTTTTATTGATAATTTTATTTCTTCCTGAAAAGTTGGTTCATGCTTTCATTTGTGTTTTCTAAGTCTTTGACAGTAACTGCTGAGCCATTTACTTCTTGATTTGTTTTGTTTATTAATTAGACAACATCTTGCTCTGCAGCCCAGGCCGGCCTAGAACTTACTCTGGAGCCAGGTCTGGCCCCAAACTTTTTGCAAGCCCGTGGTCTCAGCTTCCCAAGAGTTAAGAACACAGGCCTGAGGCAGCATGGCCAGCCATAACAGTTTGCTTATTTCATGTAAATAAACCGAATAGAATCACCATGGTGCTGGCCCATTTTTCCAAGCAAATTTTGTGTTTTTCCTCTACTGTAACTTGGAGTCTCCTCCTGCTGTGCAGAAAAACGCAAGCATCCTTGATGAGATGTGAGGAATATACTGAAAATTCTTAATGCTGTCTTTTTATCCTCTCTTTCAAAAATATTAATGTTGATTAATGTGAGACCCTTAACTTGATAATAATTGAATACAATCATGAACAAAAACAAGTGGATCCTACTGCATAGAATTTTTGCTAGTGACTATAGTGGCTACTTTTTATCTTTCCCTTGATGATCCTTGACGTTGGGTAAAATATGCTTGACCATTTCAAACTAGACAAGACAAAATATTGATATTAGTGGGTACACTTGAAAGTCCTTGCAATGACTAGATACAATGTCAGAGGGCTTAGCATAGAAGAAATCCAGACAGTTTTTAGACATGGTGATGGTGCATCAGTTGAGGCTTCAGTGACACAGTTAACAAGGTAAATAAAATCTAGAAAGCCTGTTACTTGCAGGAACACATTAGGTGGAGCTGAATCAGCAAAGCAAATGCAAGCTTCCTATTCACTGAATGACATTGTCCCACTAGCCTGTATGATCTAGATAGGAACCAAAATTGTTGCATATTTTATTTAAGCAACTTAAGTTGCCCTAAATTGATATTATCAACACACTTTGATATGACTAAGTGTTTAAATACTCAGTTTCCAGGGCCAGGGAAAAAGCTCTATATACAACGATCTAGACAGCAAGTAAAAAAAGCAAACTTCACTCTTTGTCTCGCTCTCTCTCTGTCTCCGTCTCTCTCTCTCTCTCTCTCTCTCTCTCTCTCTCTCTCTCTCTCTCTCTCTCTCACACACACACACACACACACACACACACATGACCAGAATGTGTACAATGAAGAAACAAAAACAAGTTTTCACTGAATTTTGTTTCATGTGCCAAATAGGAAGTCAAAAAATAAAATTGTCATGAAAGGTGAAGTAGTTTCAAGTCTTAAAATGATAGTTTGTATTTTTTGGGTTGTTTTGTTTTCATAAAATAATAGAGGATACATTAAATTAGACCCAATAGGAATAACAATAAAGATGCATGCATGATACTTGTGTCTGACTTAATTTTATCACAGTTGATAGAGAATGCTCATGTGTACACAGGCACACACGCAGAGCCCCCCTAAACACACACAATTACATACTCGCACACCCTTCATGAAATGAAGCAAGCAACAGACAATATTAAAAATTCCACATTAGTGATGGAATGTGTCCAAGTCTGTTATTGAGACTTATTTTTACACTTTAAAAAATAAGACAACTTTCAGACTATGGTAGATTCCATGTTACAGAGTGGATGAAGTGTAAGAGGACAAATCCTGAACTTCCTGGAAGCACACACACGAAACTTTCTGGGAGCAATTAATAGTGGAAGTGTACATTGTTTTCTATCATTTGGTCTAGCAGTTACAATTCTAGGCTATTAGTCAAATATGTTAAAGAATAGGCTGATACTTTGGTAAGTTTTTGCTAATAATCTAGGAAATTAGTAATGGCCTAAATATTCACAAATCCTGGCTAAGTGAATAGTTATGTACACAGTAGATACTAGGAAAAGTGCTCATGGAAAATATTAAAGATACACAAAGATTATTTTTTTCATTTTGTAAGGCTTTCAAATGAACATTTAAAGACCTGTTTAAGTCATATGTGTGTTTTGCCTGCATAGATATTTATGTACCACATATGCCTGGTGCTTGTGGAGTTCAGCAGTGGATGCCACATCCCCTGGAACTAGAGTTATGGACAGTTGTGAGTTACCATGTGGGTGCTGGGAACTGAACTCAGGTCCTCCGCAAAGTAAAGTCATTGCTTTTAACCTTTGAACTATCTCTTTAGGTACACATTATGTAACGCTTTTTGTGTGTTTTCATAGTACAAATTTTATTACCATTTTATGCAATTTCATCATTTTTCCATTTCTCTAAATAAATGTCTATAATTGCTAACTACTAATAACTAGTATAATTTCAACAAAGAGATCATGGAAGAGCCCACAGGCTGTAAGATGCCAGTGTTTAAACGACAGGTATTAGGGTTTGATTTCAGACGCAATTGGTTTCATATTTCCAGCATCTGCAGATCGGAACCCTCAGAGTATTGACATATTTACTCCCAAGAGGATCATAAAGATCTTTGCATTGATAAGGCAGCTTTGCAGATGTGAGATTCCATAAAACCATCACAAGGAGGGAACCTGGAATTGATCTTATCGGCCATCTACCCATAAAGGAATCCCTCCGTTCTGTGCTTATTCACATGGTAAGCCACACAGCTCCCACTGCGCCATGTGATTGTTGCTCCAGGGAGAACCTCTCAGGTTTGGGTCCCACACAACAGCCCGTTATGACATGTCTGAGACATTCACAGATCAAAGAACAACCTAGGCGTCTCTGCACACCCACAAACCTTCCTGGAGTGCTTTTTCCAGATGCAGAGACAGAACAATGGTAAAGATAAAATAGCAAATGGACACTCCCATACTCCCAGAGAATGTAGGCTTTGACACCAGAATCCAGTTTTACGGGACCGACGTTTGGCAACAGGAGACAGTGTTATGAAAAGGCACAACGAGACATACAGCAGAAAGAGTGACTGGCACCTACCTCCTTTGTTTCCTTTCACCCACGATGTGAGCTTCCTAGTATTTGGCCTTACCTGTATTGGGTAGGCCAATACAATACAATAGGCCAGAGGTCAATATCATTAAGGAGATGGCTTTTGATTGGTATATGATGGGGTATTGCAGTTAGATAAACTCTCTTTCTCTCATATACCCTGACCTCTCTTCCATTTAAATTTATACACTCTGAGAAAGTTGAGAAATAGTTCTGGGCATTAGACCTTAAAGTTTGATACCCTGTAATTCTGCTATGGAAGATGCTATAAGAAATTAAGATCGGGGTAGAGGATGGCTCATCAAGTGAGAGTCATGTACACTGCTCTCGTGGAGGATCGGAGCTCAGTCTTCCACATTACGTGTCTCACAGTGCCTGTTACTCAAGCTCCACAGGATCTGAGACTCGTGGCCTACTGGGGTACCTGCATTTGTAAGCACACAGACACATAATTAAAAATAAAACAAAGCTGTATGAATGTAATGCATTCCCATACTTCATCTAATGGCTTTAATTTATACTGGAAAGCAGACCCCCCTCCCCAATGAGTTCAAAAATGGTAAATAACGACAACAAAAATATGTTCTTCTTTAGTTCAATGCATTAATAAAATGAATTATGATACAATTCATACTAACCTTGGACCTGAAATAATGAAAAACATATGAACTGGATATCACATTAGGTATTCACATTCAGTATTTGAGAGTAGATACAGTATTTGTATGCAGCAAAGAATGTGAAGAATTCCTGGAGTATCTTCTTCCAACATTATTATCAAATTATCAATCTTTCGGAGGCTCCTGGATGTTTTGCACAAAATCTGTACTTGAAATGAAATATGGTTTATAAAGAAACAGAACACCCGAGGGCAAAGTAAAGCACTTTGAACTAAGTGAAGCAGTGTAGACATGAAACCCTTCAGTGTAGCTGAATCTGTGAGTGCTCCTTCCCAGGATTTGGAAGGCAAAATTTTCTCATTTATAAAAATATCAGGACAAATTTAAATTATTGCCATATATCTGCATGGTATTTTGTAAAGTAAAACAGTAGGTGTTTTTATCTCAAACTGAATATCAAAGGCTTTTGCCTCTCTGAAGGGTCGGTGTATAATGGGAATCCCATATGAGGATGAGGAAGAAGTTTGTTGAGTTCAAGCCTGGCTAAGCTGCACAGTGAAACTGTCTCAATGTACTTGTAAATGAAGCAATGGCTTTGTTAGGTCGACATGCTGTTTGGAAAGCCTGCTGATTTAGCAAACCATATAGAGCAGATGTTTCACCAATGCTGTTTTTCCTTCTTAACTGTCCATCACTCCCTCCCTTCCTCTATTCCTTCTTACTCCGGCTGCTGCTGCTGCTGTTGACACAGTCTTCTGTATAGTTGAGGCTGTACCATCTCCTGACTCAAACTCCTGATAATATGATAGGTGTCCACCTCCATGCCTGGCTTTACGATGTCCTGGCTTCTGGTCTTTCAAATCCGTTCTTTTTCCCAACTGTACTGCAATCGTTTTATGAGCGGTATGATTTTCTTTCTGGTAAAGTCGCTGGTTAGCAATGCCTTTTGTCCAGGTGCTTCAAACTAAGCAGTTACTCAATGAGTGCTACTGCCCTCCTATCTTCTGTATCAAGATTAAAGATATCAAAAATATTTCATCAGGACTAGCGAGATGGCTCACCGGGTAAAAGAATGAGTAGATAGGTAAAATGTAACAGCATTTATGAAAGTATCTATCTCATACATCATGATGATTAATGAGTTATTTTAATGTTTATAATTTGGTAAGCATTAAAAATTAAACAAGCAGGCTTAGGGTAGAGCCCAGCAGTATAGCCCTGAGGCAGGTCTTTGTCTGACATACATTTGCTTCCAGGACCTCATAAATAAACTGAAATTATTAGGCCCAAATCTTAGTACACTGTTCAGAGAAAAGGAATCACCAACTATATTGGGTTTCTAGTGTCATCTCAGACTTCTCCTTTCCCAGACTATTGAGTAAACTGAGAATAAGAAAGTAACCCTTCCAAAGAGCCATTTCCCAATCTACTCCTCACACCAGAAACTTCTACAAAGCCTTTCCATTCACTGTATGCCTTGTCAAAATGGACGTATCTTTCTAAACTTTTCTGTTTTATAGTTTTTCATTTACATTCTTGAGAAATACTTCTACTCTGCTAAAACCTTCCTAACTCTTTAAAAACAGGATAAGTGCTAACTTTTCTAGGAAATGTCTCTTATGCTCTGGTGAAAGAAAGAGGGAGAAAAGGAGAGACAAAGAGAGAGTGGGAAGGAGTTCAGAGGGGTACATATTGAATATGTTGAGGTAACTATAGAGGAGTTGGAAGAGGGAACTGGGGGTAGATATATTCATATTTCATTGTATAAGCTTGACAAATTCTCAAAAGTAAAGAAAAACTATAATTCAATATGTACATGTGCTATATGACAACAATCTTTTTATCCTGTCACTTGTATTATTTTTAATATTTTTTAGTAAAATGGTGATTGGCCAGTAGCAAGGCAGGAAGTATAGGTGGGGCAACCAGGCAGGAAGTAGAGGTGAGATGAGAAAAAGAGAATTCTGGGAAGAGGAAAGATTCAGTCTGCAGCTGTCAAATCAGACAGAGAGGAAGCAAGATGAGAACACCTCACTGATAAAGGTACCAAACCACATGGCTAACACAAACAAGAATTATGGTCTAATATAAGTTATAAGAGTTAATAAAAAGCCTGAGATAATAGACCAACCAGTTTATGATTAATGTAGACCTCTGTGTGTTTTCTTTGGGACTGAACAACTGCAGGACTGGGTGAGACAGAAACCTCTGTCAACAAGTATGTGTGCGTGTTTTCTTTAAATTTCCATTTCTATTTAGATTTTCATGTTCCTAAAGGGAGAAAAACACACTTTTGAAACAAATACTTAAAATGATGTTAAATTTATACATAATTATTTGAAGAATTGACATTATATAATATACATAACAATATACATAATTATTTGAAGAATTGAGGTTACTTGGGACCTGACATTCAGGCACATGGAATGACCCAATTTATTAAATTTTTTTCTGTATGTATTTATAATGTAGATGTATAGATGCCGGGACCTAAAGAGAGCTAAAAGCAAGGCTGTAAAAAATAAACCGACTTGACATTTTATGACTTGGAGTGGATCCCAAGTGAAAGGTGATTACACCATTCCATTTTGAAACTTCAGCGTGTCAGAGTTACTCTCTGGCGACGTCCCCTTTGCCTCCTGTTTCTCACCATGTCACCATGAGAGTTCAGTGTCCCAACGGGAGTTGTTTTGGGACTCCCTGTAGATACTCAAATCCAAAATTCCTTCCATAAAAATGGACTGGCATTGCATACAGAGTATACACATCCTCCTGCACACTATCACTCATTGCCAAGTCACTGAAAATACCTCTTAGATGCAAAGAATGAACTGTCCATCTCTAGGACAAATTAATTTTTATAACTGTTTGGATCCATGGTTACTTGGTTCTGTGGAGGTAGAACACACAGATACCGAAAACTAACCATTTTTAAAAGATGCCTGGTCTTCAATAGACTCATGGTCACAGACCTTAGAAGGATTTATTGTGATAATTTAATCAGTAGAAATGCATTAATTTCTGACGAAATATTTGAAGGTAATAGGAAAACATAGTTGCTTGGGCTTCTCATGTCAAATTGTGTGGCTACCTAACAATATTGGGGTCAGGAACGCCAAGGAACATCTTATATATAGTTTCCAGACTTTAGATTAAAGGGAGTTTTTCTCTTAATGGTTGCTGCACTGGTAAAGGAAAATCATAGTTACGACCATCAGCTTACTGTATGGCTTTCTTTGGATCCTATTACTTATTTTGAAGGGGAAGAGGAAGGAAGGTTGACCAGCAATCAGATTGGTGTCTGTAGAGTGTAGTAAGTTGAATTGTGGATGTTTTTGAAACTTGGGAATAGAACAAAATGACTACAATAAAGGTTACAATGGTGTGTAGGAAATAATAGGCCAATTAAAACAGAATGTTTTCTTCTCAGAGGAGGAAGAATAAAGGCGAGAATAAAGAATAAAGACACAAATAATTACAGTAAAGTTCCGCTGAATGATGTAGGGAAAAGGCTCATTTTCCCACTACAATCCAAAATGAGAACAGGATGCTGATACTCTGGTATCATTCGAACAAGCAAACCTGGCATTCTGAAGACCATTAAATATATCCCCTCGCTTACAGCACCCTCTGATTCCATGTTTTTGCCCAAGCTGTGCCCAAGAGTGAAAGGCTTATGGTTTCTTGCAGCCTAATCATGAAGGTGCATGGCCCATGTAGTGAAGTAATATAATGGATGATAAAGCTCCCCAAGAGTCTCAATGCAAGGCCAGTGTAACACGTGAGCTAATAAAAACCTGGGGAACTTTGCAAACAAAACCTTCACAAAGGCAGATGCTAAGATAACAAGAAGGCATGCACTTGGGACATGTGGATTTCAGGCAGAAATTATTAAGTAACCTGGGACCTACTTTCTGCAGGAGATATGTCTACTGAATAGGTTACAGTGACTGTACTAGGAAGTGACCTCAGGCATGAAGGAAAAGGCATTATGATCATGTCCTGGTCCAGGAAGAAACATTTGGAAACTCGGAATCATGAAGGTTGTTCAACATTCCTAATCAAAGGAGTTTGGATATACCACACTGACTTAGCACTAGGGAGTGGTTCCTAATTTGACAACCAGATGTTAAGACTAAGCAGCAAGTAGCCAGTACCCAACAGAAGCCATCAGCATAAGACTTCTGAGTGTCATTCACAGCCTAGATGGGAAGGTTTCATCTACTGAGCTAAGACTGATCAGACTTTCCATTTCTGGGCCCTAGCATTTCTCAAGGAACCCCAAGGTTTCCACTTCCTCTGCTGCCTGGATGCTTAAGTGTCATGCTATCATCTAAGCCGTGTTTGTAGCACAGCTGCTCAGACTCACGAAGTGTCCTTCTTTAGGATTATTTGTTTCTGTTTTATTTCATTCTCTCTCTCTCTCTCTCTCTCTCTCTCTCTCTCTCTCTCTGATACAAATAAACATATGCGCATTCCTTGATTCATGGAAATCATGACCAAATAATTTCAGAATACTGACACATAATTTCCCAGAAACAAACAGAACGGAACATCTGAGATCTCATGCCTCCTTGATCCACATTCCTTACCCTTATTGATTCCAGCGTTCCTACCGGAGTGCTTCTGCACCCAACCATAGTCCCCAGGAACTTTCTCAACCATTTTTCCTTTCAGGTCACCACACTCTGTGTCGTCTTTGCCAGACATTTGACCTTCTCTTGCTCAAGGGATAACTTTCTCTTAAAACCAAACAGGATGTGTTTCTAATGGGATTTATACTTTACTATTTCTGCTATAAATATCTATCAAGTTATCACTATGTGTTATTCAGAATTACAAATACAGGGAATATATATATATATATATATATATATATATATATATATATATATTCAGTTTTAGAGATTGTTCTGCTGCTACCCATTGTATTTCAGATTTTTCCTGCCTTTTAATTCTTTAACTGAGAAAGAAAACAAACCTAATCAAGACTGTTAAAAATGAGGTCCTCCCGCAGCCTGCCTTTAGCTACTCAGTGTCAGCAGTTTAAGTCATCACTCTGATTGGTTTCATTAAAAGCTGAATGGCCAATAGCTAGGCAGGAATCCCAGGCACAAAGGATTCTGGGAAGAAGGTGGAGGCGCCAGGGGACTCAGAACAAGCAGGGTGGGTCCTATGGAGATGAGATAATAAAACCATGAGGCATATAGTAAACTCATAAAAATGGGTTATTATAAGTTTTAAGAGTCAGTTAGAAACAAGCCCGGGCTATTGGTTGAGCTTTCATAATTAATGTTTCCTTGTTGTGATTTGGGAGCTGGCTGACAGGAGAGAAAAAGTCTGGCTACACCTTAACACTGGTTCCAAGACTTAATCCTAACAACGACCCCTACATGCAACAATAGTAACAAGAAAAGCCTCAGAAACATGCTGACTGTTTGTTGTTTGGGTTATGATTTTGCAATTCTAGAGCTTCTTGTGTGCTGGGCAAGCTCTCTACCCTTGATCCATACCCTAGCCAAGTGGTTCTCAGTCTTCCTAATGCTGAGATCCTCGAATACAGTTTCTTGTGTTGTGGTGACCTCCAACCACAAACTTATGTCATTGCTACTTCATAACTGTAATCTGCTACTGTTATAAATTGTAATGCAAATACCTGATATGCAGGATATCTGATATGTGACCCCCATGAGCATAAACAATAAAATAAAGAGTATTTTTTTAATCTATTCTTTTCTTGATCTTTTTGAGACAAGTTTTGTCTGCATAGCCCTGGCTGTCCTGGACAATCACTTCTCTCTAATGTAAAATAAGTGCTCTTGTTTCTCCTGAACTCAGCTCAGCGCTGTGATCTCAGCCTTTTCAATCCTTCACAGATTTCCCCCAATTAATCTTTTATATGTTTAAAGAGAGACAGCTTATTCTGTATTAACACTATACATCTTTCAATTAATATTTTCCCTAATCAATTAGTGTTCTTCCCACAGTGTGCTAAGTATTTTTCTCTTCAGGTTTGGGATCAGAACTTAACTATATTCCAGGTATGACTTCATCAGGATTGAGTGAGAGTACACCTCACATTATTTTATGAACCAAATATGTATTAATTATACATATTATGTGATTAGTACATATTGTTAGTGATGATTAAATTGAAGGCTTCACAGCTGCTATGCAAGTAGCCTTCACTAGACTATACCCCCAGTCACCCAGTAATACATCTTTAGGAAGAATGTACTGGGTATCAAATCCAAGGCCTCGCATGTGGTAGGCAAGCACTCTACTAATCAACCATATCCCTAGACCAAGCAATCTCCTGTCTTGAGATAGGGACTCTGTCCACTGTGTAAGTCAGGCTGGTGTCAATCTCATAAAGATCACCTGTCTCTGCTGGGATTAAAGATGTGTGCTAACACACGTGGCCAAAGCATTATCTTTTAAAGAAGCTATAATACATTTTTCGTATTTAATGTTCATAATATTAAAGACTTAGGAGACAAGACAGTTCACAGTATTTACCAATAGTAGTGCCAGTGAGTCATTAAGTTATGAGCTAGTTAAAACACCATGTCACAAGCATCTCATTTATATTAAGCATAAATACACCCAATTATGAATCTGAGGAAGCCAGGTAGTGGCAGCACATGGGAGGCAAAGGTAGGTAAATCTCTATGAGTTCAAGGCCAGATGGTCTACAGAGTGAGGTCCAGGACAGCCAGGGCAACACAGAAAAACCCTGTCTGGAAAACCCAAAAACTAAAGAAAACTAATGTTATCCAAAAGGTACACTCTATACAACTAAGAGCAGTGCTTACGATATATGGGACTTCACAGATGATAGGGGAGTTCAGCCAATCACATTCTGTTCGTGGGGCGTGTTGCCCTAAGGCAAAAGTTTACCTATAAACCTGGCGGTGAAAGCCCCCACCCTCTCTCTCTCACCCTCCAGATGGGTGGGACTCTGTGTAAGTTTTTCCTTCTATTTTATTAAAGCTGTATCTTTTGTAAGATAGTCTGGGAACTTTTCATTACCGATCGCCCTGCATCTTCACACAGATGCATAGAATCCAGCTAGGAATCCTAGCTAAACTACTCACACCCCCATATTCTGAATTTTTTTTAGTATGGTACCCACAGGTTGAGAACCCCAGCTCTAGTCCACTGTGAACTGTTTTATGTTTAACAGTGGTATTTGTCAATTTAAAATGCATTAAATCCCTGTTAAAGGAATACCAAAATGGGCTAATTGCTCCTCTACCTGCAGCTTCTCATCTGCAAAACAGAATTAGTCCCTCATTTCCACAAGGCTGCAGGATGAGACAGAAACTCTCGCACATATTCAGAAGGGCGCAGCATATACAAAGGAGTTGTATTAAGATCACAACTAATTGTTTAATTGGGTGGCTTTGCTAGTGATAATCTTGAGTAGAAATGGTAAGTTGCACTGTGGACCATGAACATACTCTATATGTTAAAGGAACTTCAAGAGTTTACCTCCCTTAAATGTCTTCCAGTCACTGGGAGAGTATCCTTGAAGGAGGCAGTGGGACTCAGCCTTCCTCCCTCTTCTCTTTCTTATCCTGGCCATGAGATGAACAGTCAGAAATTCTGGCAGTGTTTTGCTGCCCCTCACCTAGAGAAACCAGAGCCATGACTCTATGTAACCAGAGGATAGAACCTCCCAAACTGAGGGCAAAATGAACTCTGTCTCTTCATAAGCTGCCTAGATCAATGACACATGAAAAAAAAAAAAAAAAGCAAACAAATGAAGCTTCATTGCTCCCTTTCTTAATGAATTTACTTTTGTAAATTTGGAAACTGTAAGTGATTTCACAATACACTATTAAAAATTACAGACATTTATTTGGCAAACAAATAAGGTTAAAAGACTGTATGGCCGGTTGTTTAGGAATATTCCAACAACTTATAACTAGAAAAACGGAATAACTAGCTTTTGTTTTTCTTTAAAATGAATTTTGATAAATGCTTTTGTTTTATTAAAATGTGTATTTGTATCTATGTGAGTTTCTCCTGCTTTTTCTTTGCCTTTTTTTCTTCTATATGTCTGTTTTGTCTTATTCCAATTAGTTTGTTTTTGTATGTCTTACTTTATTTTATTTCATCCTCATTCTTTACACGTTTGTTTTCTGATGAGAAACAGAAAGGGTGTGGATTCTGATGGGAGGGGTGGTGGGGAGAGTCTTGGAGGACTTGGAGGAGGAGAACCTTAATCTGAATATGTTGTATAAAAAAATTTATTTTCCATAAGATGAAAAATAGTGTTATTTAAAAATAATACTGTATGTGATTTCATCTTGTTAAATACCATTTGACCTATTGTTTCAGTTTCCAACCAGTGTTGGATTCAGGACTTTTTCATATGGTTGTTCCGATTCTCTCTTTGAGATTTGCAGAATTATTTTAGTCCAGTATAACCGTTCAGAATTCTCACTGCCTCTTCAATCACTATGCCATAGAAAATGTTTTTGTAAAATATTTAACATTTTTTACAATATTCAAAAATGAACCTTATCTATAAAATATATATCATGCACAATCCTGACCAAATATTTTGTGACTTGAGTAACTTTTTATTATGTTTATCCTTGTGAACAATGACATAACCTTTACATAAATACATTTGTTGTTAAATGATTTAGATGAAGAAAGCAGTACAGCTGGATGTCAATATCTGCTTTTTTTTGTTAACTACAAGTTTTCAAAAAGTTGGCATGAAGCAGTTGTTACAAGTATGGTATAAAACATGTCAGCAACCACTCCTGCTGAACCACTTATATATGTCACCCCAAAGCCATGGAGGGAAATGTATACCTGAGATGCTGCCCATCAGATAGCAGCTTTTGCTTTATTTGAACTGTCTTTGATCACACTATTTTAAAAATAGTTCATGCACACAGCTAATGGGACAGTATATGACAGATGCTAGAAGGGCAATATGCCCGCTAGAGATACAGTTCTAAGCACGCATCTATCATTGTAGACACTGTTTTTGGCTATTTTTTTGCTTTAGATGTGGGTCCATCTTTGAGAACCAAGGGGTAGGACGGCAGTCTCTGCCTTCAGCAGCCCTTTGAGAAATGCCTCAGCCCTAAAGGACCCCGTTGTTAGCGCCCTCATGGGCACACACTCCTGTCTCATAGTCTGCAAAAGGCAATTACAAAGTAAGGATTGTTTCGATTGAAAGTGATTGTGTTTTAAACTGGACCCAGTGAAACGAAAGTAGAGTGGGTTTTGTTGGGTCAGTACCTGAGAAACCTGGAAGTAGCTTTTTTTTTTTAAATATCTATAACATACGTCTTTATTGATTTTTTGGGAATTTCACATCATGAACTTCAATCCTGCTCACTTCCCAGTCCTCCATATCCACTCCTCACCCCTGCATCATCTCCCCCAAAAGAAGCCCTCCCCTGAAAGTTAATTGAAAACAAAACAAACAATTTTTAAAAAGCAACATCCATTCTTGTCTTTTCTTTCTCTCCAACACCTCTTCATTTGTCCTGTTGGCATTGGGAGCTGCGGTGTGTCACTCGGTATAAGCTTTCGGGAACCGACTCCAGCGATCCAGCATAAGCTCTCAGCTGCCGTCTCTGCTCTATGGCTCAGTTTGATGCTGGTCTCCACACAGTCTCTGTGTGTGACAGACAGGAGCAGACAGGACAGACTCACATCACCACAAGGTAGAAACTCTCGCAGGAACCGGCAGTCTTGTTCTCGACATCTGTGGAGCAAGCCCAGAAATCTGTTCCTACATGAATTACTTGCCTGTCCATAAATCATCTTTTGCAATTATGTCTACCCCTAACAGAGAGATAGAAAAATCTTCTGAGCGTCTCCAGTACAAGTACAGGGAGACAGAAAGGAGATATTGCTCTTCTTTCTGTGTGACATGTCTGCAACTTTTCCTCTGCACACTGTGTGATCAGCTGGACTAGAAAGTACATCTGACTTTCCTATTTAATAAATGTTTCTTTCTCCTATGACATAATCTCTCTGGTGGACAGTGGGTTATATATATATATATATATATATATATATATATATATATATAGTTTTAAGAATTGCCCTGAGATTTACGCTATACATTTAAATTTTGTAATTTCATTTTTATTTGTGTATGTGTGTGTGTGTTACACGAGGATCCTATATAAGCCAAAAGAAAGTATCAGATTCTCTTGAAGTTGGAATTATAGATCATTGTGAGCTCCATAATCTGGGTCTGGGAACTGAATTCTGGTCAGTGTAGTCAAGATTCAGCAGAGTTTTTATTTTCTCGTTGTTTTGATGACTTTTGATGTATCCCAGCCTCAAAATACTTATTGCCACTATTAGTGAATCTTTTAACCACTGGATTCTCTGCCTTCCAAATTCTTTCTCAGCATTTAGCTTAACACAGTTTCTATATACCAGTATTCTAGAAGTTTTTCTTTTGTTCCTGTATGTGACAGCCTGCTGTGTCCTTGTACTCATGAGAGCCACCTGTTAGGCACTGGTGGTTTTCACACACACACACACACACACACCACCACCACCACCACCACCACCACCACTACCTTTAATATCCTCATACTCAGGCACATGTAAAGTCTTGTGCACAAGACTCAAGAGCAGCATTTTTTTTCTGACACCCTGCCTCTCTCTGCATCTTTTCTCAAGTGGACCTCAGTTTCTGAAACTTACCCAGAGTCTGGCGAATTTGCCCAGTCCCATGGTGTCGCTTTCTGTGTTGCCTATTAGAGTGTACCAATTAGAAACAACTAAAATGGCATTCAATTTTCTGCCTATTGTTGCATTTTTAAAACTAAATTTTAGTAGGAAATAGCATATAAAAGGAGCAAAACAGGAAGAGAGAATCAAAATCCTTCCCAAATGGTCAAACTCTTTACTAACTTAATTAGAAAATGCGAGTCTGGACCAGGGAGAAATTTGGTTTTGGTGTGATGATTTAGAATTGTTTTCATTGATCAGCATCCCCTTGGTTTCACAAAATGCTAAGTCTTCACAGGTAAAGTAACCACACGAGTGCTGTTCTCACAGAGCATATCAACAGGTGCAGAAACTTGGCTCCGTATTAGACCTAATGCAATAGTCTTTCATCAGGTGTGACTTTCTAGGTTACGGTTCTGTTGGTTTGTTTATTTTTCTTGAATTTCATCTACTTATAAAAGCTCCCAAACAAACTGATCCTTTGTTTTCTCCACTCGCACAGTTTAGCAGTGTCACGGAGATGGGCCCGAGCCTAAAGCTCTGTACAACTGGGAATTATTCTTTAAGGGCGTCTTGCTCAGGCTCTTGCCAGCCCTGTGCAGCTGTTTGCATGTTCAGCTCTACATTATCCAGATGTGGTGATTAAGCTCATGTACATTCCGAGCTCCAGAGGTCTCATGCTCTGTTGGTCCTGTGGTTACCACTTCTCCGCTTTGGTCTCAGTCATATTTGACTACAGTTGTATCTGACTCTCCCAGAAGAAATCGAGGCAAAGAAAAATGAGTAAATACATACCTCTACTATCTTCCAAACTCGTCTTACCACATTGCCTTGGGAAAAACTTTATTTATTTTAAGAAAAGTATTGAGACTCAGGTCAAGCAATCTTATACTTCAGTGGGTTCTTGTTGATATTTTCACACATAATATCTTAGTAAAGAATTTACCGTAGTAGTTTTATTTAAGAGTCTCAATGAACAGGATCAAATATTAATGGCTCTAAAACACAACTTAATGAGAGCAACAGCGAAGCTGAAGTTGGAGCCCTTCGTCTGAGTTCTAGAATTTTCCATAAGAACTACTGAGAATTCTCTTTCATGTGGTTCTTACTCTTATTTGTAAAATTTTATAAATCCCACAATAGACTAATGTATTTGTATCAAATGCAATCAAATGGCTGTGTCTTTTATTGGTGTTGTGGTTTAAGGACGAAATGCCCCCCCCCACCATAATCTCACTTGGTCCAAGCTATTAGGGAAGGCTGTGGAACCTTTAGGATGTACAGCCTCTCTAGAGGAAGCGGGTCACTGGGGGGTGACCTGGAGTCTTTATTGCCTGGCCCTACTTCCTGTTTGCTGTCGGCTTCCTGAATGTGGATGTACTCTGACCAGCCAGCTTCCTGCTCTCGGCACCCTGCCTTCGCAGTCTGTTGCCATGTCTTCCGGAGTCATGACTCAATGAGTTGCTTAATTGCCAGCCCCAAACAAAACAAACAAAGACAACTCAAAAGTTCCCTTAAGTTGCCTCTATCAGGGTGTTTATCATAGCAACAGCAATAGGAGCAACTATATTGATAGCAACTATATTGTGTGGAATGAGGCAGCACAGAAAGACAAATAGTGCATGGTCTAAACACACGGGTGACATAGAAAATAAAATTTGGGATCATCATAGAGCATTCCTCCCCAGCCTTCATTTTCATCATCAAAGTTTCAGCTGAATTTTGTTAGTATTCTGCAATTTTATATGCCTCCAAAAGACCTAAAATTGACTGATCTTATTCTACTAAGTGTTGTAAACATGAATTAGTTTCATATTAATACATCAAATCATATTTCATTGTTTTTATTGACAAATATATTAATTAACTGTATTATTAAAGATTATGAATTTATTCTTCTTGAGACACGGCTGTGGTGGATATTTAGTTCATGATTGCTTGGAATTCAGGATGTTCCTACATCAGCCTCCCAAGTAGCTGAATTATAGCAGGGATTACGGGCTTTTGTCATCACATTTAACAGTTAAGAGACTGCAAATGCAGCTGTACCTCATCCTGCTCAGACTTCATGTTGTTGAATATCCTCTTTTTCTTTTCCCTACGAAGTTATTGAGATCTACTGCAACTTACTGTAGCACTTGGTCTTTGGCTAATTTAAGTTCAAAATCCAGCATTTTCCAAGTAGCTGCCCAGTTGTTTGCTTTACAAGGACTGTAGCCATGAGGGAGCATGTAGAGGGCATCACGTGCTCTGTGATGTGCAAGATGGTGATTGTGCATGTGAGATTTGCACATGCATAACGTATCAACTGGAACGCACGCGCGCTCGCACGTGCGCGCACGTGTGCATGTGTGTGTGTGTGTGTGTGTGTGTGTGTGTGTGTAACTTAGCAATGCTGTCTGTAGCATAAGTTAAACCACAGAAGCACAGAAGTTGTACTTTTATAGCTTCTAAGGAATCAGTCTTCGAGTAATGATTAGTATGTAGCACGAATTCTAATTGGCTTTAATAATAAAAACCTGGGGTCGGATTATCAGGGTAAATGTTGAAAGTTCAGAGAAGTAAAGGGGCCAGAGAAACCACTTACCTCTCCAGAAGGCTCAGACTGACAAGGGTAAGATCCTGTCCACAAAACCTCAGACTGAATGCCTTCTGTGCATAACCTCAGACTGAGTCCTGAGCTCCTGTCTCCTCCCACCTCAAATTTCCCTCTCTACCCAGCCATCTCCCCTCCTGTCTACACCTCACTGGGGCTGGAATTAAAGGTGTGAGCCACCACCTCTTGATTCTGTTTCACTTTTAGACTTGAACTCACAGAGAGTTCTGCCTTTGTCCCCAGAGTGCTGCGATTAAAGGTGTGTGCCACCACTGCCTGACCTGTATGGCTAATAGTGTGGCTAGCTTCACACTCTGATCTTCAGGCAAGCTTTATTAGTTAAAACACAAATAAAGACTGAAAAAATGATTATAAAGTGATGTAGAATATTTTCTTGTATCCTTACATATTTCTCTGAATTTTTTGCCATTTAGATGTCTCTAAAATAAAACCACAAGTGTCTACTGATATTTTGTTTGTTTAGCTAATATGAATACATTTAGTTGAGTATCTCTTTGTGATAAATTAAATGTCACTGAGAAAGAAAAAAATAATGATTTCATTTGAACTATGTCAGCTAAATAGTTTTTAAATATTATAGCCCAGGTGATGGAAAGAAATGAGCTGTAAATGAATGAATTCATTTGTTGATACAGAGATGAAAAAATTAAATGACGTTTGAAAATGTATGATTTTATTTGTTTTTTAAAAAATGTCATTTACCTCTAGTTTTTTTTGAGTGTGGTAAAATAAAGTGAGAATTTTTCCTCCACACATTTCTTTTTAATTTTTAATCATGATCGACATAGAACATTTGGTTTTAAATTGAGAAATAAACAGTTTCAGAGTGATAAATGCAGTAAGTGTAAATCTATTAAGTTTTGTGCTGTGTTATATACTTACGGTACTAGTTTTATGCTATTCCATGAAGATATATTTTAGAGGGGCCAAACAAAGGCTTATCAATGCATTATTTTTTCCTTTTTGAAAAATGTTTAATAGTGTTCTAATTAAAGTAGAATTATATCACTTTTCTCTTTCCTTCCTGGGTATTCTCACTCTAACCTTTCCCCATCCCTCCCCACTCCCAAACTGTTTCTTTTGTTATTTTTGTTACATGTAAAATCATGCATTTGTATATATATACACAATTATATAAGTTTTAATGAGTCCATTTTTGTTGCTTATGTTTATGTGGTTTCAGGGATGACCATTTTGTTTTGGATAACACAAATAAGCCTCATCCTTGGGAAGCACAAATTCTTCCTCTGTCAATTCTCATTAGCTACCTGTAGTTGTTTGTCTAGGGGGAGGACCCTGCGAAATTTTCCCCCGCCACTTTGGCGTGATGTCTATGGATATTGCCATTGTTTCTGTTGTGCTTATGTATCTGTTTCTAGGGGAGCCTGACTCACCACAACTACCTGATACATGACTATTGCAATCCTTCCATTCTTTTTCTGTGGCATTCCCTGAGTCGCAGATGCTCAAGCTGTGGTGAAGATGTATCCTTTGAGGCTCAGCCTCCATTGATTTCCATCTTGTATCCAGTTCTGGTTTTCTGTGCTTGCCTTCATTTGCTGTAAAGAGAAGTTCCTTTAATGAGTGGTGGTAGCTACACTAATCTGTGGCTATAAGGATAAGATTTAGAATGTGTTAAGGAATAATACTGTCTAGAAAAGTGGTTGTAATATATTTATTTGCTGTAGTTCATGACATCACTAGACACTGGAATCTAGATACTGGAATTTGTCTAGATTTCTAGTACCAGACATGATTTCCCTCATGTTGAATGAGTGGACCTTAAGTTCAATTAGAGAGTTGTTGGTTACCAGCAACATGTAAGTTATACATATTGCATCGTTACAGATATCTTTTTATGCTGGTCATTGTTGTGATCTGTAGATGTTGTATCCAGGTACAAATAAATGGTAGAAATATCCATTTCTGTTGTGATAATTTTAAGGAGCCAAATACATTGGAATCTTCTACAACTAACTGAAACTATTCCCATTGGGGCGATTCATTCATTAGTCTTTCCAACAAAGCTTTGAAATGTCCACAGAAGTCAATGCCTTTGCAAACCCTGAGTGGGTAAATTAATAATGAGCCTAACTCTTGTGGAGTTTTATAAGCCATGAAGGTACAAATAAGTCAGAAAGAAACTCCCACACACCAACAGTATAGAGATCGACTGATAACCATTGTGGTTGCTTGAAAGAAAATGCCCCCCAAAGGCAGTGGAAATCTTAGGAGGTGTAGACATGTTAGAGTAGATGTGACCTTGTTGGAGGAAGTGCATTGCTGTGGAACCAGGCTTTCAGGTCTCATATATGCTCAAGGTAAGTCCAGTGTGACACACATAGACTCCTTCTTCTGCCTGCAGATCAGAATGTAGAACTCTCTGCTCCTTCTCCTGTATCACATCTGCCTGCATGCCTGCCATGTCCCACCGTGATGATAATGGACCTCTGAAACTTTAAAGCAACCCCCATTAAATGTTTTCCTTTATAAGAACTGCTGTGGTCATGGCGTCTCTTCACAGCAATAAAAACTGTAACTGAGACAACCATTATGTTGTTTTAGATTCCTCTCCCATCTACAGTTTAACTCTTGCTGGGAGAAATGATGACGGCTAAGTAAACTGGGGAAAGTTATAGATTCGTCTCTCCAGATGCTTCCCTCATTGGCATCAGTGTGTTGGGCAGTGGAATGATTTCAGTCTGATCATTTATAATAGGCATCTAGGGAAGATCCTCAGATAAAGCTTGTACAAGAAATCGAAAACACGTTTTATTTTCAGTGACTCTAAATGTATTACCACAAACAATATACTCCAGCACTTCCATATTTTATTATCTTACTTAATTTGCATCAGAGATCTAAGCTAATAGGTAATAACCAGTTCAGGGCTATGTTGACTCTTTTCTGACATGCAATTTCTCCGGAGACCTGCAATCAAAGAGGCTGCCTGCTCCAAGCCCCGAGTCATTCGCTATGAATCTCGCTCTCCCAGAAGGACCATTTCCCAGTCAGCAGTCACAGAGTTGGCCATCTTCCCCGGGAACAAGCCATAATGCACATGGAAATCCTGATTTCCATCCATCCCCGTCAACAAATGCTCTCTAGTTTTGTTGTTTGAATCCACAGTTCTCCTTGCCAAGGCGCCCTACACACAGGCACAGAGAGAATGGTGCACTCATGCCTGAGATCCAAGTTCTTTGCATGGCTTCATGGGACCTTTCTGGCCACTGGAAGCTACCTCTGTCACGTACCTCAGTGTGTTTGGACATGACAAG
The DNA here is from genome assembly GCF_982192425.1 of Myodes glareolus. Classification (NCBI taxonomy): domain Eukaryota; kingdom Metazoa; phylum Chordata; class Mammalia; order Rodentia; family Cricetidae; genus Myodes; species Myodes glareolus. Next base: position 55,901,228 of record NC_142039.1, read on the forward strand.
TTCCTTGGTCAGTTTTTTCAATGGGTTCCAACTCTCCTTGCCACCCTCCCCACGTTTGCTCTTGCTTTTCTGAAACATCCCAGTGCCTTAGTATAAGCTGAGTATTGTCTTCTCAGCCCCATGTTTAGGGTCTGACTTCTTCACTTGCTTTCTAAGAGAGCTACCTGTTTACAAGTGCTACCATCTGACACCCAATGCCACCTCTTTCCATTGCTGTCACTAGAACTTTGTGTAGGCCTTGGCTTTCTAGATTATTATCTAGATTTTCATACTGCCTAACATCCTGTTGTCTTTCACCATCGCTTGACAAGCACAGTGGTGAGTTATCAATTGCCCAATTTTTGTTTATTTGTGTGTGAACAAGAATTCTTTGCCTACTGCACAATAAATTATTGGTATGTTTAGTAACAGAACAGACACAAAGCAGGAGACAACTAAAAGGGTTACGGTTCCTATCAACAAGCCTGACAACCCTATTTCAATATTCCAGGGTGTAGCACAAATAATTAAAACACAGAGACAGATATTGAATATAGTGATATTTTATTTGTGTTTTAATAAATAAAGCTTGCCTGAAGATCAGAGTGCAAAGCTAGCCCCACCAGTCAACCATTCGACCAGGCAGTGGTGACATACACCTTTAATTCTGGAAGCCATACTAGCTAGCCACAGAGGCTTGGTGGTGGTGGTGCATGCCTTTAATACCAACACTAGAGAGAAGTATAAGGCAGGATGAGGCAGGAACTCATCCTCTTTTCTGACTGAAGATTCCATAGAGGTCAGAGCTCTCTAGCGATGTGGCTGCTTTGCTTCTCTGATCTTTCAGCTTGAACCCCAATATCTGTCTCAAGATTCATGCTACAGCTGGGAATCCAGATAGCAGAAGGAACTGTCCCCTGCAAGTTGTCTTCTGACCTCCATCCGTGCACTGTGGCATATGCATGTGCACACCCATAAGCAACACACAAACGGACAGATAGATAAAGAAATACAATCGAAATGTCCTTTCAAAAGAACAAATGGATGCACAGCTAACGTTGCCCGTATAACGAGTTTCGAAGAAAGGGCTAGAAAGATGGTTCAGCAGCTAAGAGCTCCTGCAGAGATCTCAGGTTCAGTTTGTAGCACACATAGGAGGCAGCGCACAGCCACCTGCAGCTCCCGTTTCAGAGGATCTGACTCCCTCCGGCCTCCTCAGAGATCTGCACGCACCTGATGCACATAAAATACCTACGTGCATACACATAAATTAAAAATAAAAGAGTTTCCAAGAAAGAGAATATAATTGAATATCCTCGATGAAGACATTTTTCTTATGGTTGATTATTTTTAGGATCTTCGTTATTGAAATCCATTTTTACTTTTCTTTTTCTTTTAATGAATATGAGCTAATAAGTAACAAAAATTCCAATCACAGATATCTTTTTGCCTTTAGAATTAGTAGATATTTATATTTAATTTTCCATGCAAAACAACCATTCATTTTCTTTATTCTTCAGAAACTTAATTTTAACCTCTGATGTTTCATTTAGTCCCATGTTAATAAAAACACAAAGGTAGCCAGGACTCATCTCTTTAAATTTTTAACTTTGGACATGAGGAAACTGAGGTTCAAAGACATTTACAGGGTGTTTTCAATGACTCAGAACAGGATACAGCCAGAGGCAAAAATGAGTCCTGATATTCTTATTCTTCCCTTCTTTAATTTGAGAAAGTACTCTATCAGGTCAGTGAGACAGTTTAGTGGGTAAAGGTGCTTCTGGGACAACCCTGATGATCTGTGTTCAATCCTGAGAAGCCACCTGAAGGTGAGAGGAGAGTGCAAACTCCACAAAGCTGTGCCCACACACACACACACGTCACACAGACATACCACACACAGACACACACAATACACACTAATAATAATAGTAATTTATTTAATGAAATCCTTTAAACACTGCATTTATTTAGAAGCAAAAGCCCTACAACAGTGAAAGCAGACTCAATCATTACATCAAAACAGCCATCTGTTGTCTGAGATTGGCTCAACTGTACTGGGAATATGGAAAACTGAATTCACTTTCATAATTCTGCACAGGAAATAAGCATTTAAAGATGGATTAATTGGGGTTATTTAATTTTTAAATATCTTCCACATAATCTTTGTTTCTTTTATTATATCTAATATTTTGGCATGTATTTCTTTGTGTGTGTGTGTGTGCGGCACAGTTGCCACAGTGTGCATAGAGAGGGCAGAGGACACATGCCCTCTTCCAGGTGGGTTCTCCCCGTCTTCCAGGTGGGTCTTAGGGACCCAATTTCCGTCATGCAGTTAGACAGGGATTGCCCTTATCTTCTGACCCATCTCACTGGTCCTCATCTTTCAATTTCATTATTTCTTTGTCAGTTTGGTCAGTAGGAGTTTACAGTTTTGAATTTCATAAATATGGACTACATTTCCAGATTAATTTACTAGGACAATAATTTTAAAATGTATTTTAAAAACAAATCCTTTAAAAAAAATTAACAGAGTCGGGCGGTGGTGGCGCATGCCTTTAATCCCAGCACTCGGGAGGCAGAGGCAGGCGAATCCCTGTGAGTTCGAGGCCAGCCTGGTCTACAAGAGCTAGTTCCAGGACAGGCACCAAAAACTACAGAGAAACCCTGTCTCGAAAAATAAAAAAAAAAATAATTAACAGATACATTTTAGGTGTTATGAATTCTAAGAAATGCATTTTCACACCATAGTTAATGTTTAGAGAAATGTCCCAAACTAATTTTTATTCTTTACTGATTAGGTATTATCAGGAGTTAAATTTCCCATAGGCTTTGACAACCCAGATACATTTTTAGGCTAATCCACATAGACTAAGATCCATCTATTGACTTGCTATGGCCCCTTGATGTCCAATGAATGTTCATTTCAAACCAATAAGATTTATTGAGAAGCACCTACATCCAGATAGTACCCCTTCTAGCTTTGGGGTATCAGGAAACTTTCCTAGACTCTCTAAGTGTCCCCTTCTGTAAAGATGACAGCTACCTCAAAAATTAAGCTCAGGGTAGGAGCATAGAGGCACATAGTAAATGAATGTCTTTATTGTTTTTAATAATACATTTCATAACTAATTTTATCAGTAGATTAGCATATTATGCGCTATATTTAATTGATAAAAATCCACATTCCATGATAGGCAGTGGAGGCACACACCTTAAATCCCAGCACTCAGGAGGCAGAGGCAGGTGGATCTCTGTGAGTTTGAGGCCAGCCTGGTCTACAAAAGCTAGATCCAGGACAGAGTCCAAAGCTACAGAAAAACCCTGTCTCATAAAAACAAAAACCAAAACAACAGCAACAAAATAAAATCCACATCCCAGGAAATTCTTAAATTGAGTTTTCTTATAACTCAATTTTAGTTTTGAACTGATCCATTTTGTATTAATTCATCTGATGTCACTGCAGAAGATAATTAACCAGATCAGGGGTGCGATGCTTTGGATTCAGCTAAAAGTATAGATTTCAGTAGGCAGAGAAGTGAATAATTGGTAAAGTGATTGTCATCAAAGCACGAGGGTCTGAGTTCGAATCTCCAGCACTCACACGAAACATTAAACTTCAGTGCTTTTTCAGTAATTCCCGTGCTGTCAAGGCGGAGGCAGGTGGATCCTTGAAGCTCACGGACAAGTTATCCTAACTGAATCAAGATCTCCGGGTTCAGCTGGAAATCCTGTATCACAAAATTGAGAATGATAGATGGTACACAGTGTGAACCTCTGATTGACACACAGAAACACACACACACACACACACACACACACACACACACACACACATGCAAGCACTCATGCAAGCACACACAAGAAAGCCCACAGAGTTCAGTTTTAATTGTTTACTAAGAAGACTGGACAAGGGACTCAAAGCTTTTCGTTCCTGGATCCTGTTCAGAAAGGTTTGTCTGTTGTGCATAGCATCATCCAAGCTCCCTTGGAAAGGGCTGAGGGACTGAAAGATTGGCGATGTGTTGTGTAATTACCTGCACCTGTCTATCCGGGAACATCCTCCGTGTGCTTATGGATCTGGTGCAAACCATCAGACATGGGGTTTTATTGTGTTTCAATTTCCCTTCGCATTTCACTCCAGTCCCAAGGCTACCTTTTGGCTTCTGAGCACCCTCATTCAACACAAAATAAATCGGTTCCACTCAAGAAGAGTAGAAATGGTGAGAAATATAGCCCACCTCATCCTTGGCAGCCATTTGCATTGTTTTTAACCAGCAGGAAGCACACAGAAGAAAGAAAAAAAAAAAAGACTGTCCTTTTTCTTATCAAAGTTTAATCTTCATCAACTAAATATTCTGACATGGACTTCAAAGTCCACACCAATGCTACTCGTCCAGGGCTTGTAAGGCAAGGTTAGAGAGATATCCAGAGGAAGGCCTGCGCCTATTCTTAGTAACGGCCTGACTGCTCCTAACTGCAGGAGAAGATAGGCAAGCTTGGGTCCTCTTGGGCTATATTGACAAAGGAGGAAAGGGGACAGTTCCAAGCAGGGCTGAAGCCTCTGCCTCTGAGCTTCCTCCATAGCTCCATCTGCCTCTTCAGAGAGCTCCAGCCTCCAACTGTGTGCAGCTGAGGTTCAATCACTCCTGGTGGCCTAGTGACTGAGACAAAGATAAGCTCCTCCAATCAGCAATGGTGTTCCTGTCTTGACACATCCCCGAGAACTTCATCCAAGTGCTCCTCCTTCACACACCCACCGTGTGTGTGAACAAGACCGATGCTCTGCCTCCCTTCCCTTTCATAGTCCTATCAGTGTTGAGATCATATGTGTCTACATATGACAATATTTTCGGTTTCTTTTTTGATGTCAAATCCTTGGAAGATCCTGCTTTTTGGAGGGCACACATGTACCTGGAGCCAGAAGAGGATATCACTACCCAGAGGATGAGCCAGACTGCTGTGCCTGAATACTTAAAAAGACATTTGGAGGAGGAGAGCATCTGCAAATGCTGATGCAAATGGCTTTGGAAGCTCTCCTTTTATCAGGAAATAGGTGGAACATAAAATGTCTGGTGCACCATGTGCCTGCAGCAAACCCATGTCCTGAGAGCCCGTCATCTCTGGCTCCAGAAAGCATCAAGGGAGAGAGGATGAAGGCACTCAGGAACCACGATCATTGGGTTCACCAAAAGTTGGTTTATGACTTCTGCAAAATGGTCAATTAAGTCATTAGATAGTCATGTACCAAATCAGTAGCTTTGTCAGAGCAACATACAAAGCCCACATTGACACTAATCAGAGAACGTGACTGGGGACGTAGTTAAGTGAAAGATCATGTGATCAGTATACATGAGGCCCCAGTGCGCTCCCCAGCACCCTAAACTAACTAGATAAGAATCACTATGCAAGTTTGCTTAAGTACATTTTAATTTCTATAGTTTTTGTTTGTTTGTTTTATGAGTCTCACTCTGGAGGACAGGAGACATGCATTCCATTTCTTTGCGCGTCTGGCTTTTACTTGCTCATGACAGACATTACCACGTTTTTCTTTAATTTTGAAAGGGGCATGAACACACATCAGAAACAGAAATTTGGGGCTCAAAAGAATGGTTAGATGTTTTATCAGTTATTGTTTTGAATTTTGACTTTGTTTTGCATGGTCTTCTTCGAGATCTGTATATGACATAAAAGATGACTGGAAATGAACTAATTTTAAGATTTAAGTCATATTCAATTCTCTTGACTCCCTTGATAGAGAATACTGCCTAAGAAAAATAAGAACAAACTGGTTTTATCACAGAAAGTGTAGTTTGATGAAGCAAGTGGAGGAGTATCCACAGAGTTTGGACAAAAGGACATCAGACTCTTCATACTGTACCACAGACTGTGGGCTGCCTCTTGTCACCACAAAACAAACCTTAGGCTGCATGAGTTCCTGTCTCTTCCTGCCTCATACTCCTCTCTCTGTCCCACCATATCGCTCCTGTCTCCACCTGTCTGCCACGTGCTGGGATCACCTACGCGTGAGCTCCGTTTTTCTTTTAGACAGATTCAGTCTCTGTAGACCAGGGTGGCCTTGAACTAACAGAGCTCCATTAGCCTCTGTCACCCAAATCCTGGGATTACAGGTGTGGGCCACCATTCCCTGGCCTCTAGTAGCTTAGCTCTGCACTCTGATCTTCAGGCAAGCTTTCTTTGTTAAAACATAACCAACATAACCAAAATATCACTATAGGAGCTAGCACATTAATGGCATCCTGAGTTCAAATCTCATCACTCACACAAAAAGTCAGGTGTTTGTGCAACACACACACACACAAGCTCACATATACACTCACATACACATGCACATACAAATACACACATATACAAATTCACATGTATACACAAACATAAAGACACACATACATGCCTACATGCCATGCACACACACACACACACACACACACACACATACACATGTGCACACAGAGGCAGGGGTTGATAGGATGCCTCTATCCTTGGGACCAAGAGTAATTTAGTCAGATGCCTCAGAGACAGGGATTTATTATTTGAAGGAACTTCTTGTGGCTCTTTTCAGTGTCTTTAACGTGAGCAGTCCACACGGGCTGCTGAATCCAGTCAAGCTCTCATCCACAGATTCCAGTGAGAATCTAGGCAGCTACACACGCTCCTGCCACGGTCTGCTTGCCACACCGCAATGTGTTCTCCCGAGTAGATCAGAAGGGAAGCCCGACAGGCAGCTAGGACATAAACAGATTCGCAAGTCAGTCACACACTCTCAAGTGAAGATGTAGATGCAGAAATGAGGGACTCACTCTTTTATCCAGGCCCTTATCCCAGAAATGTGTTATCAGATGTATCTTAGTTGTTGCTGGTAGGAAGCCCAGCTTAGAGTAAGCATTGAGGAAACTAGGAGGGTTAAGCACACAGGCCTGCTGTCTTCAATGAAGGGAGAAGGAAGCCTGATCACCTGGAATGTGGGAGTGCAAGTGGTCAGACCACCTGGTGATCCTTTGTTATTCCGTTAGGAGCCAGCCTCCACCAAGTTTTCCCCAAATACTGGGCACAGTTTTGGCCTTAATCCTGGGCTTTGTCTCCTAGTGAGTAGAATTCATCCTTATGATAGAGCCCCAACACCCACTATGTATTTTGCATCTTCCTTTGACAGAATCCATCCTAATGGTTATTACAGATCCTTCCTCTAGGCCCTAGCCCTGAGCAGTTTGTCAGCCAATGGTGCTCAGTCTTAGCATAAAGGTCACAGGTACCTTGCTACTTTGCAAGGGAATTTCAATGTTTCCATCCCTGGAAATTTGTTATGAGAATTGTCACATGGAGACTCCTCCCCCTGCTCCCAAAGTTTGACTATCTTTAAATGTATATAAAAATTAAAACACCAGGTGAGTTGCTCTGGAATTTGTGATCCAGTCTGACTGACCAAGTCCAGCTGGCCAAGTCTTTATTCGCATTCCTTTGGGGTTCTTTTTCCTGCTGGTGGTGACACTTGCAGGGATCCCACAGTTAATTCCTTTTTTCCCCCCTTTTTATTCCAGTTTTCTCGGAAAGAAATGTTTTTAATGTTTATGGTTGGTGACCATCTGATTCTTTTCAAATATTAACCTTTACTTTCTATCACTCATTGAAATGTAATAATAGAAAAGCTAGTTTGTTACATGCCATAGTCTCTTACAGAGGGAGAGGCAATAAATACATTACTGAGCCCAGGGATGTTAGCAGAGACCCATCCAACATTTCATTATCTTTAAAAAATAGAGCCACACATCACCACATGGTGATACAGACAAGTTTGACTGTTTAAAAGAATAATTCCGAAGAAATATTACATTACAAATGCAAACAGATTGAGAAAGCTGAGGTTGTTCAGTATATATTGATAATATTAGATTATAGCTCTGCATTCAGAGTAATAAGATTCCAGCTTCTTGGACGGGAATGAAAAATTATATACCATTTTATTTGTTTATTATTCAAACAAGTTAGTGATTTATATCACTTTCAGTGAAGTAGGAGTGAGAAATAGAAATCTTTATAAGGCTAAGAAACACAGGAGTTAGTGTTTTGCAAGGAGCTGAAGTAAGATGCTTGCTCAAATGATGGAGATGGAAGAGATAGTCTTACCTGGGAAGGTAAAAGCAACTGTTAGACACAAGCATTGTATTCAAGGCTGTTCTCGAGGGAACTGGGGTAGGGGGTGGGGGGTAGGGGAGGGCAGACCAGGATCTCCTACTAACCTGACAGAAATCTAAGCCTTAGTTTCAGTTCACTAGAACTGAGTAAGCAGGTCTCAGGAAAATCACAGCTTATGGGTGACCATCCGCAAGAACCCCCCACAGGCCCTTCTGCTAGTTCAGCAAGCCCCCAAAGTCCCTCTGCTAGCTCAGCAGCCCCCACTAGATGTCTACAAGTTAAAGATAGCTTCCCCTATCCTGTCACCAGAAAGTACCTAACCACTAGATCTCCCACCAGTTAGCTCTCACCAATTAGCTCCCAGACTAATCTTTTCTCCACCAATCAACCCCAGGTTAATCCTTCCTCTCTGGAATTCCCCTAACTCTGCTTAAAAGGAGCTTGTGATCATCTTTTCGGGTCATCAAGTACCATCCCAACATTGTAATTAAGAAAGCGTTCTTATTTCGTACATGACTGTTGATCTTCTTTGGGGGCTTCTCTTGTATCCTAACACTCTGAGGAAGGGAAACAAACCCAATATCTTGGTAGCGATATAAGATCAACCATATGAAGGACATGGTGCATGATAATGTCATCTTAGCCAGGTTACCATATTATTTTGCCTTTCCCAAAGTAATGGAGGACTCACCATTTTTCTTGATTTGTGTATAACTATTGGAATCATGATTTCCCTTTGTAATGCCTTGACATTGCCACAGAAAGAAATGACATGATTTGTTGTTGTTATTGTTGTTGTTTTGATTCATCATTTTGTTAGACATGACAATCTTCTTGAATATTTGGATGGTCTATGACCATAGACTCTTGAAAAGATCGTTTTGATCTTTAGTTTTACTAGAGTAAAGGGAGGTTGTCACCTTATAAAATATGGATCATTGAGTAAATCTGCAAACATTTATGCTCTTTGTGAAGATCACTGGGCAAGATCAATCCCTTTGAATGCAAACAATTTCAGGGATTTCCTTGTCTCAATTAGTCATGTGATCAGTAGAACAGCTAAATGTTAACCAGTCATTTACTTATAACAAAAAAATCTGAAAGGCAACTGTTTTACTACTTAGAAACTGCTGCCCAAACTTCTCTCCAGAAAAGAAAATAGTAAATACGTCAACTACTGTCTATCTTCTGAATTAACCCTCTGTTTGCTTTGTTTATAGACTTTTGCTGGGATGCAGGCTCTGGGGCAGCTACCATGTTTGATGAATGGAAAACAATAGAGGTCAGTGTGGTGCTTATATCAGAATGTAGGAAGCAAAGGTGCTAGCAAAATAAAAATATCAAATGAAGAATGTAATTTAGACAGTGTGCCTTATTGCAACAATTTGGCTTTAGTTGAAGAGAAATCCTGAGAACACTTAAGCCAAGCAAGGCCTTGGTAACTGTTATTTTAAGAATTTGATAAACGTTCAGATGAAATCTTTCCGAATGATGCAAGTGAGTCTATGAACGTTGACACTAAAAGTATAACAGGACAGATGCCAACAGAGAAGAAATTGCAATGCCATGGATAATTATATTTCATATTACTACTGAATGATTTGTGAACGATTTCCATCCCTTTTGTATTACTGAACACAGAAGCAATCATCTTGAAACATACCTGGGCATGACAGTCACACACACAAAGAAAGAGATCATGTATGTATGTCACCACATCTCACAATTAAATTGCAATACTGAGAAATGACTAGGCTGTGAAGGTAAGTTTAACTTTATTGGATCCTTACTGGCTCAGTTGCCCAGCCACAGACATGGTATGCAGAGCTATGCCAAGGGAATTAATAACTGATGGGTGATCAGACCTGCTTTCAGTGTGGTAATCACCTACTGCTTAAAGTCCCATGTTTTGGCATTTCGAAAGCATTTCCATGTGCCAAAGTTACTTTACTTAACGGCGATGACATGAGTCTCTTCCTCAAGATCCCATCCGGGTGCTTCTGTGGCTGGCTGCAAACCACCCAGGGCCCGAGATAATAACATTTCTACATCTGTCTCTCTTTGTAGGTTGGGTCTTTAATTCCCTTTTCTTTCTGTTTTCTTTTGTTCTTTGAATGGAATAAGACATTTTAGTGTTAAGCTTTGCAAAAAGAATGTGTGAAAGAAGGTTTTATTTCAACAGCTTTTAAAAACTGACTAGCTGGAGATGTAGTTTAGTGGTTCAGCAAGAGCTTAGCAGGCACGATGCATTGCAGAAGAAGGGAGGGAGAAAGGAGCAAGAGAGAGAGAGAGAGAGAGAGAGAGAGAGAGAGAGAGAGAGGAACAGGAAGGAAATTTTAGTGTTCTCATGTGATTATTCAGCATAATGACCTTGAAGTGACACTGAATCACTACATGGATGCGAATGTGTCCATATGTGTGCGTACATACATATATATACATATACATATACACACACACACACACACACACACACACACACACACACACACATATATATATATATATATATATATATATATATATGATCCCATTAACTTCTTAATTTGGAGCTGGCAATAAGTACCAATTTCATGATGGGGTGCAACACAACCAATAAACAGTGCATACCCAAAGTGCTAAGTGAAAATATTCCAACTAAGATCTAAATTCCTAAGTCATAACTAGGGATTAGTGTCAGTTTTTATGTCTAAATATAGTTCATTTAATAGTTTAAATAGCATTCTTTGAATCTGGTCATACATTTTTATCTCTGGTAAAGATAGTCTCTTTTAAAAGAAATGTTTAGGCCATTACTGTTTTATCCATAAGTGAGTAAAATTGGCTTCAGAAGTATATTTACTAGTTTTTAAGTTGGGTTTTGACTTATTTTGTCTTCTACTTCATCTCAAGGTTCTACTCTCTAATAGTTGGGTATTATTCATCTTATCTCTATCATTGGCTAAACATCAGTAGGTATCATTGCTGGAAGTTTGCTTTCAGTGTGGGCTCCTCTCCTTCCAGCTCTCATCCACCTGTCCTTTCCCCTAGATCCTCTTTCCCTCCGTCTCCCTTCAGAAAAGAGCAATCCTTCAAGAAGCAAAAAGCGAACATGACAAACCAAACTACAAGGTAAAAAAAAAAAATCCTCAAATAGAGGCTGATTATGGCAGCCCAATAGGAGCAAGAGTCCTAAGAGCAGACAAATTAGTCAACGGCACACCCAGTTAGAAGTCCCCCAAAATACCAGGCTAAAGCAATAACATACATGCAGAGGACCTAGTACAAACCCATGCAGGTTCTGTCTTTGCTGCTTCAGTCTCTATGAACTCATGTGAGCCCTGCTTAGTTGATTCAGTCAGCCACGTTCTACTGGTGTTTTTCCCATCCCCTCTTACTCCTACAGTCTTTCTGCAGTATTCTCTGGGTTCTGATGGGAAGGACCTGATAGAGACTTCCGATTTAGACTCTCTCTGCATAATGTGTGACTGTCAGTATCTGCATCTACTCCCATATACCACCAGAGGAAGGCTCTCTAATGACAACTGGACAAAACACCAATCCTTGGTTTATGGGCTACCCAGTCTCTGGTTCCCAGTCATTCAAACAGTTTTGGTCTTTGCCTCCCTCTCCTTGAGTGAACCCCAAGTTAAATCAGTCATTGGTTGGCTACTTCCACAAGTTTAGAATCACCATTTCCCCCAGGATATCTTGTATGCAGGATAGATTATAGGTCAAAGGGTTTGTGGCTGTGTTGGTTTCCGGTTTTCTCTTTAGGTAGCCTGCAGAATACCTTCCCATACCAAAGACTCCAGATGTAGGGGTGTAGTCTCTATGCAGGCACCAGCTCAACTTCTCCATGTTTAATGAACAATATGAAGAAAAGCTATTTTGTATATTGAAACCACTGAAATTATACCAGAACACAGAATTGACTTCATTATTTATATAGGTTCAAGATATAATCAGAAATAGGCTCTGTCCCATATACATAACACATATCTGATCCCACACAGGTCTGCCAAGTACTTTAGCACAAGATAATGCACAAATTGATTGATTACTGATTGGAAATGTGTTGAAAGCCTAAGAATTTCATAAAAAACCATTATGCCAATAGCAAAGGTTTAAGGAAAGAGTTTTCTATTACATGGCAACCAGCTAAAGAAATTATAAAGAGATGTCCTACTTGCTCTTTCTATAACCAAACATTTCTACCTCTGATCAAGATACTTATACATTGTTTACATTTTGAGGTCATTGTTCTCATTTGTTGCACAGTTGCTTAAAGAATGAATAATATTCTAATATGAAGTCTTTGTGTTTACGCTATATAAGTATGAATATTTATAGGTCAGTAGTCATCCATGTTTGCCATACTTATAATTAGCCTACTCAGGTTCTTTATATACATAGAGATTATATTCTGCATAGATAGGTAGTCTTCAACCACTTCAAAGAGCTGTAGAATATGGCATTTAAATAACTTAGGGTTCTGTTGAAGTGAGACACTATTGATCCTGGCAGTACCAGTTTATTCCTGAGGGAATGTTGAACACTGAAGACACTCCACTTGGAGCTTGTTTTCTTCCTGGCAAAACTGGCCTTTGGGCAAGAAACTGCCCATGCATCAACCACTGACAAAATGCATGATGTCTGAACAAGACAAGCAGGATACAAGAAAAAAGACTGTCAAATCTTGCCAAGACAGGGTAAGATGGTTTTGAAAAATTTCCTGCCTCTGAAAATGGTCTGTCAGTTACTCTAGGCCTTATCCAAAGTTGGTTACACCAACGTTGCAAATGAGACTTTGGGTGATTGCCCAGATAACCAGTTGTCTCTGTTATTTGTTGAACATTTTGAAAGTTGCTTGATTGGTCTTCCTGCTTACTCAAGTAATATTATTTCCATTCTCGAGTCTTCGATGGGGTTGAAGACTAGAAAGTTGTAGTGACTTTCCTTTCATGACTTGGTCAAATTATTTATAACACAAGACTTAAACTCCTTAGGAGAGGATAATTATTGAAATATTTATCACGTTTCTTGCTTGATATTGTTTATGTTGGTTGTAATTCTAATTTTTATTCCTGATATTTGTTCTTATTGTATATAATTTTGTATTAGGCTAAACACTCCCTTATTTAAACAAAAGGAGGTGGTACTATAGGAATTCCTACAGCCAGTAGCCTTTAAGCTACCTACACTCTTGGGTATGGCTTCTTATACTATATATGCCAATTGTAAACTGTGTGTCCAGCTCTCTTCTGATGGCTTGATTCAGTTCCTGTTCCCCATTCATGCAGAAGATTATGATCTCTGAGTCTACCCCTAAATAAATAACCATTTATTGTACTCATTTCTGAACTAGTGTGGGATTTCTTTTTAGCATCCATCTTCAGAATTGTGTTGGGATTTTGATACTTGTTTTGAATCTGTAAATTGTTTTATGTATTATGAACATTTATTACTATGTTAGTTCTATTGATCCATATATATGTGAGATCTTTACATCTTCTGATATCTTTTTCAATTTCTTTCTTCAAAGACTTGAAGTTTTTGTCATACTTACTTGGTGAGAGTTACCCCAAGATATTTTGTATTATTTGAGGATATTGTGAAAGGTATTGTTTTTCTGATTTATTTCTCAATCTCTTGTCATTTGTATATAGAAGTGTTGTTGATTATTTAAATTAATCTTGTATCCATCCATTTCACTGAAAATGTTTGTCATCTGTAGGAGTTCCGTGGTGGAATTTTCAGGGTCACTTATGTATACTATCATATCAACAACAAATAACAATACTTAGATGTCTTCATTTTCAATTTGGTTCCCCTTGATCTCCTTCAACTCTCTTATTGCTCTAGCTAGAATTTTGAATACTATATTAAATAGATATGGGGAGAGTAGACAACCTTGTCTTATTCCTGATTTTAATGGAATTGTTATGAGTTTCTTTATGTTTAATTTTATGTTGGCTGTAGGCTTGCTGTAAATTATCTTTATTATGTTTAGGTATATCCCTTGTATTATCAGTGTCTCTGGGACTTTTATTACGAGGGGGTGTTGGAGTTTGTCAAAGGTTTTTTGGCATCTAATGAGATGATCATGTTTTTCTCTTTCTTTCAGCTTTTTTATATTATGGATCTAAGTTACTGATTTCCTTATACTGAACCATCTTTTCATCTCTGGGATGTGCTTGATCATTGTGGATGATGTTTTTTGATGTGTTCTTGGATTCAGTTTGTAAGTATTTCCTTGAGCATTATTTGTATTTATGTTCATAAGGGAAATTGGTCTGTAATTTTCTTTCTGTATTAAGTCTTTATGTAGTTTCGTTATCAGGTTAACTGTGGACTCATGAAATGAGATGGACAATGTTCCTTTTGTTTTTATTTTGTGGAATAATTTGAGTATTTTTTTTTTAATTTTTAATGAGCTCTACATTTTTCTCTGCTCCCCTCCCTGCTTTCCCCTCCTCTTCAACCCTCTTCCAATGTCCCCATGTTCCCAATTTACTCAGGAGATCTTGTCCTTTTCTACTTCCCATGTAGATCAGATCTATGTAAGTCTCTCTTAGTGTTCTCATTGTTGTTGTCTAAGTTCTCTGGGATTGGGATTTGTGGGCTGGTTTCCTTTGCTTTATGTTTTAAAACCACTTATACGTGAGCACATGTGATAAGCATCTTTCTGTGTCTGGGCTACCTCACTCAAAATGATGTTTTCTATCGCTCAGTGATTAAGAGCCCTGGCTGCTCTCCCAGAGGACCTGGGTTCAATTCCCAGCACCCACGTTGCAGCTCATGTCTTTCTGTAAGGCCAGTTCCAGGAAATCTGACACCTTGATACTAAAATGCACATAAAATAAAGTTAAATAAATAAAGGAAATTTTTTCTTCTATGACTTTGTTGAAAATATTTTCTGGACCTTCTCCCTCCTCTATTCCTATTATTCCTAGGCTTGGTCTTTTCGTGATATCCCAAATTTCCTGGATATTTTGTGTCTGGAGATTTTACAATTATCCTTTTCTTTGATGCATCAATTGCTTCTATTGAATCTTCAATGCCTGAGATTCTCTTCCATCTCCTGTATTCTGTTGATGAAGCTTGTATCTGTAGTTCCTGTTCAAATTCTTAAATTTTTCATTTTCAGAATTCCTTCTGTTTGTGCATTCTTCATTGCTTTTATTTCCATTTTTAGAAATTGAATGAACAGCTCTAATTGTTTCCTTCAACTCTTGCTTATATTTACCTGGCTTTCTTTAAGGGGTTTATTAATTTCCTCCCATTGTTTGCTTGTGTTTTCCTGGATATCTTTAAGGGATTTATTAATTCATTCTTCAAAAACCTCTATCATCTTCATCTGGTTGATTTTCAGGCCTTTTCCTTATGTTTCAGTTGACTTGGAATATTCAGTGCCTACTGTGGTAGCATGGCTGGGCTCTGTTGAAGACATGCTGTCCTGGCTATTATTGATTTTGCTTTTATGCTGGTATCTAGGCATCTGGGTTTGGGGTGATTACAGGCTTAGGTTCGAAGTTCTGAGAGGTGAGGAGAGGGTGGTCTGTGGAATCCAGAGGAAGTGTGGAGAGGGAAAGGGAGGCTGCAACTGTTGTTCTGTTGTACCGTTAGGGAGAAGCCTGAGGGATGTTGTCCGCTGGGGGAACAGAGAGCTGAATCTATAACTTTAAAGGAAATTTTCTCTATGTATGGACTTCTGTGTTCACAGTTGTTTATGTTTTGGGGTTTCCACCATAAGTATGTTAGATGTGTCGCATTTTTGTTTTAGTTTTTTATTGCTTCAGTGGCATCTGATGGGAAGTCTGTAACTTTAGTCATTGTTTCTCTGTCTTAATAAGACTTAAAAAGTCTTAAAAAGACTTAAAAATAATTCTTTATTATTGTTTTTATAATTTGGTTATGATGTCCCTTGGTGAGTTCTAAGTTTTTTTTTGTTTTTTTGTTTTTTTTGTGGAGCGGTTTCAACATCTTTGGAACACAGATGTATATTTTGGAAAATGATTTTAGCAAGAGTGTGAAGAGATTGCTCCAGACCTGGTTTGGCTCAGTTGCTAGCAAGTCTAGACTTCTGTCTCGTTTGAAGGTGTGCATCCCTTTCTCAATTTTTTAGTGTATCCATTGTCTTCCTTATCTGTGTCCTTCATTGAAAATTAATCCCGTACTCTCAATTGTTCTTTGTAAAAAACCATTTGCAAGTCCTTCCAAATCCCTCCACTGCTGGGATTATGAGCACACGATGGCACAGCTGACGTTTCCAAGGGTGCTGGGGATTAAACTTCAGTCTTCAGGCTTGTGCATCTGGCCCCTTACTGAGTCGCCACCTCTAAAGTTTTCAGGGTGATATTATCAGTCCCTGAAATACAAGGGGAATTCTGCTTGATGTTTATGGTTTGTGATATGTCTGTCTTTGATAATCCTCTTCCTACTCCATTGTGAACTGATTGAAGACAACTGACCCCAGATACGAATACTAGAACATATTTCTTCTTGCTAAGAGACTAGGAGATATCTTCTTCTGAGTGAAATATGAGTGATTGTGTCCCATAAGCACAGATTCAGATTGTTCAACTTGGCATGTTCCAGTCTGGAAGTGGCTACACAAAGTTTTCATGATCCCAGAACAAAATACAGCCAGAAATGCAAGAATTTTCCCAACTCCACATTAAGCAGAGGTGCTGTAGCCAACAAGAAAGTCTATGCTGCTCATTTTGGAGGCCACTCACTGGCTTCGGGATTGGTGGACACTGATGGTCTGGTACTATCTTTGCAAATGTTGTAGAATTGGTAGTTTCAACTGATAGTCGTAAGGATGTTAGGCACAAAGGTGACCAATAGATGACTACTCACACAGTTTGGTTCTTCCAAACTTTCTCCAACTTTCTACAGACAGGAAATTTTAATCAATCAGCCCTTTGGAGTCATGAACACAGGTGTGTTAAGTCACAAATGTCCCAGAAGCTCCACAGTCGCTCAAACAACCCACAGAAAATTTCCTGACGTTTTCCTCTAGTCCATTCCTTCTTTCTTTGGCTCATTTTTCAATCCCATCATATTTACTTCATAGGTTTAGCATGCTTCAAAGGCTGCTTCTACATGGGCATAGAAGGGAGTCATGGCTTAAACGTCTGACAGTCTCAAGGCCTATGTTCAGCCTTTGGTAGATCTGGCTATCTTCCTTTACAGTTTGGTGGTGTACTTTTAAACTCAACTTGCATTCAGAATAAAGACCGACAGAGGTGTTTTGCCCATGCAGGTAAGTTAATGGAGGGTGAAGCTATAGCTTACAAATTCTGAACTATCCAAGTAGACTCTTGGCAGTGGTTAGTTCCATGAACAAAGTCCATTTAATTGCTCTTCTTCTGTGTGCCTCCCAGTGAGGTCATGACAGCTGTGGCTTTCCTTTTTGTTTTCCATATTATTTAAAGGAGTCCTAAGAAATGCCCCACTCTCTTTTTCTTGGCAAACAGTTCTGACCTAAAGAGAACAAAGAGTTAGGTAACTCCACCGCGAGTCCCCCACATGCGCACACACGCCAAACCTCAGCTTGCAGGGCACTGATACTCAGTCATGAAAGGGTGAGTCACCGTGTCTGCAACTGTCACTTTTCAGTTATGTTCCAGTCATGCCCTCTCCCCCACCTGGCGTTTGGTGGCTCAGCTGGGAATTTTCTCTCCTTCGAAGCTTTTATTCTTGTCCTTAGGCGTTGTAGATAGTGCTTGGTTGTTCTTGTTTGTGTTGACTGCTATTTGATCAGGGGGTGTAAAACAGAAACTTCTGTGGGATGAGGTGGTGTATGTAGTTCTTAGATGTTAAACTCCTGTACATCTTGGTACTATAGGCAGATGTCACAATCAGCAAAGGCCCCTTATAAGTAAATAGAATAGGTTTACAGATTCATCATGAATGACAGTTTACTAAATGATTTACTGTGATGACTGCCTGACAGTAGACTTTAAAAAAGTGTTTTCATTAAATACTTTAATGAATGTATTTCATTAAATACTTTAATAACCCAAAGACTATGCCAGACTCTGGTAGGTGCTGGTTCTTTTTCTGTTTGTTTGTTTGCTTGTTTGTTTTCCAGAAACTAGTTTTTATTGAGAATGTTTGCTTGTGTTTTGACTCTATAGATTCTATTCACAAAATTATCATTGAGTTAAAATGATTGTCAAGACAAAGGGGAGTTTAGTAGCTTTGGTTGGGGCTCATAAATCGAGGTGAGAAAACCATTGTTAATCAGATCTCAAATAGATCAACAGCTGAGCCTTTGACCTGGGATGTAGATACACTCACTCAGCCAGTACTGTGGATGAGTTGCTGCCTTTGAAACATTCTAGATCTCAGCTGGCCCTCTGCATGAGAATCTTGCCCTCAAGTTGTTCAGAGACTACGCATGTGCCAGCCCCCTCTTAAAGAACACTTGACAATTTGCTATCACCAATTGCCACTCTTCACTAACAAGTGTGGTCATCCCAAGAGAACTATTACTTTGCAAAATCTTGGACAGAACTTATTTTTAGCAGTCTCCTGTAGCACAGGCTGCTCTTGATCTTACTCTGAAGATACTCTACATTGAAGTAGAGAATGGCTTGAACTCCTGATCTTCCGGCATCGACCTCCTGAATATTGAGATTATAAAGCTTTGCCACTATGGCTAGTTTTGGAGCAACTTTTTTTTGTTGTATTATATTTGTGTATGTGTGTGTGTGTGTGTGTGTGTGTGTGTGTGTGTGTGTGTTAGATCAGAGGACAACCTACGTGTGTGTTCTGGGATTAACACAGAAAGTAGCCTAACCTCTAGGCCATCTTGCCAGCCCAGATTCATAGATTCATTCATTCATCCATTTATTTATTTATTTATATTCATTATAGCCTGTTTGTTCATGTGTGAATCTGTGTATGTGTTATATCTCTATGTATGCATGTGTGTGTATTTGTACATGTGAATATAGGCCACACAGGTGCCACAGCACCTGTGTGGATGTGAGATAATACCTTGAGTCTCAGTCCTCATCATAAAGACAGGCTCTTCCGTTGTCTCTGTGACAGACTAGCTGACTCACAAGCTTCCAGAATTCTCCTGTCTTCACTTCCTTTGCCTTCATTTTGCCACCTCACAAATGGCACTACCTTGTTGGACCTCACTTGGACTCTGGAGATCTGAACTCGGGTCCTCACACCTGGATGGTAAACACTTTACCCTCGGAGCCATCTCCCTAGCATGGAGCAGAGCATAAAGTTGCTTGAATCTGTTTTCCCAGATTGCCACACTAACTAGTTCCCAATTCATTGATGTTTCTTTGTTTTCACCTGGTTTGACTTTATTCTAGGTCAATATAATACAACGAGAATTATTTGATTTTGTTTCTGCTAGGTTAGGTGACTGTTTTGATAATGTTATAGAATTCGAAAGAGGGTGGATAAAGAATTAATTTTAACTTAGGAAAAACTAGTAATTGAATACATTAATAACTAATATTGATAAATAATGCACAAATGCAAGAAAATAAATAGAAAAGCAAAAACTAATCAATAGTTAGATTTGTACATTAAAAACTTTCTATTTAATGAATAAATATGAGGCATTTATGCCCTCATAAAGTTGGTGTCCTAGTGAAGGGAATGAAACACTAAAGAAAGCTTGTTGTATACACACACACACGTATGCATACATACATACAAGCATACATACATGTATACGTACATACATATTACAGATATGGTGACAGATAATGAAAATCAATAAAAAGAAAAAAGACAGGACACAGGGTAGCGGAGGCCCAAAAAGGGAACTGGGTTCTTTTGGGTACTTTAGCACAGGGTCTCTGAGCCATGTGTATAGTATAGGTCTTCAATAATTTCGTTAGTGTTCTGCACATAGCTTCATGTGTCATGTGCCTCGTTAACGTTCTTAATCTTTATGCAGGAGTAGGATTTTAGTATTCATGCATTTTGGTATTACATTTAGCCACAGGCCACAGACCCTAGTGTGTCTCTGTCCCTGTTCCAGGGCTGTGGCTAGGCTTTTCCTGCTTCCATTTCTACCTACTTGCTTTCCACCTATGCTGATGTTTTAAGTCTTTGTATTAGGCCTTCCAGACCTCAGTCTTAGCCTGATAATCCTGCCTGGAAATACAACAGAACCTTGACTTTCCTAGGACTTTGGACTGGGGAATATTTAGATTAACCTGCACATCTTAGTGTTCAGAAATCCTTTAAATACTGTTTACAAGTCAGTGATATTACAATGTATTTCTTGCTGAAAAGGATTATCTGAATACATATTCCAAGTGACCAAAAGATGAATCAGGAATTTGAAATAAACGAATTTATAGCAACTTTCTTACAAGCGCCATCTTAGTCAGACAAACCTAGAATTTAGGAATTTAGTAAATGCTTACTTCTATGCTCTGGAACTAAGGTGTGGCATCTGGCTTTCTTTCAACCTCTCTTTTCTCTTCTCATCTTACTATTGGGAATTGGGGCTCCTAGGGCAGACTAGCAGAAGCTCTTCCCTCTGATTTTTAACCCATGAATGACTTAATAATCTTATGAAGGTCATCAGCTTTAATTAGCCTGGAAGGGAGACTCCATGGTATGAGTACCTTCTATAGACCTTTATATTGTACATTTTTTATGTGCGTATTTTCTATGCATAACAGGGGCGAGACCAATCAGCCCACTGCAGGAAGGTGTGTCCAACTTGGAGCAGCAGGCTGGAAGTCATCTAATCCCCACCTCTGCTTCCACAACTCTAAGGAGCTGAAAAGCCCCTGAGGCTGAGAAACCAAACAAACCCCCATTGTTCATCATTTTTCTTTCCCTTCTTGCTGAAAATAACTGTGTTAGAGACGTCTGGATGCTGGAGGTTGATGGCAAAGGTAATACTTGTACAAACAAACAAACGTGAACCAGTACAGATCTACACACCAAATAAAACCCTTGATTTGAACATAGAAAATATAAATTCAGTTTTGTTCTAACTTTTTTTAAAAAGGGTTCTATTTATTTATTATGTATACAGTGTTCTGCCTGCATGTATACCTGCAGGCCAGAAGAGGGCACCATATCTTGTTATGGATGGTTGTAACTCACCTTGCGGTTGCTGGGAATTGAACTCAGGACCTCTGGAAGAGCAACCAGTGCTCTTAACCGCTGAGCCAACTCTCCAGCCCCTTGTTCTGATTTTTAACTGCCATTCAGTTGAGTCACAATTCTGCAAATAGAACCAACTTGGAATATCTTTCAATCCATCTTCTAGGATTTTCTTCAGTGACTCACCAACTAAAGGTCAGCCAAAGAGTACAGTGTGGGGAAAGAAAAGCTTCAGAATCTGTCCACCAGACAGAGGGTTTGTGACCGCAGTGGCCTTTGGGAAAGATGGAAAACAGCAGCATTATATGGGTTCTGTTGACATCCCTAAAAGTCAGGAAGCAAAGAGTGAGCTGTGGGAGAACATCTTAATAGCTTCAATGCTGAGTTTCCTTTGCAGTTAAAATGTGAGAAGGCAAAGCACATGGCCAGAGTAAGAAGAAATTGCATACAAATATGTACGCTCTCCGTCTTTTTGTCCTCATGGCAAAAATACTGTCAAAGTGCAAACATCAGTTTTGGGTACGATGTAGCGCACCTGTAATCCTTACCTTCAGGAGCCAGATGCAGGAAGAGTAAGATTTCAATGTTATCCCCAGCTACATAGTGTGCTTGGAGTTCAGCCTGGAGAATATGAAACCCTGCCTCAAGAGACAAACCAGCAGGAATTTTGTAAAATCAGGTCAAACGAAGTACATCATCTATAGGAAAGGGAAACTAAACCCATAGAGGATGCTCTGGCTAGTGTTTTGTCAACTTCACACAAGCTAGCCTCATCTGGGAAGGGGGACCTCAACTGAGAAAATGCTTCCATTAGATCATCAGTAGGCAAGTTGTATTGTATTTTCTCAATTAATAATTGATGAGAAAGGCCCAACCCACTGTGAGTGCATGTTAAATTCCATCTTACACATGTAAGAATGGCCAAGATTAAAAACACTGATGACATCTTATCCTGGGGAGGTTTTTTTGGGGGGTGGGGAGATACTTCTGCATTCCTGGTGGAAATTGAAGCTGGTACAACTCCTTTGGATATCCGTGTGACAATTTTTCAGAAAATTAGAAAACAACCTTCCTCAAGACCCAGTAAGACCACTTTTGGGTATATATCTAAAGGATGCTCAATTGTGACACAAGGGCATGTGATCAACTATGTTCATAGCAGCATTGTTTGTCATATCCAGAACCTGGAAACAACCTAAATGCCCCTTAACCAAAGACTGGATAAAGAAAATATGGTACATTTACACAATGGAGTACTATACAGCAGAAAAAGATAACGGCATCTTCAATTTTGCAGGCAAATAAATGGATGGAGCTAGAAGGCATCATTTTGAGTAAGGTACCCCAGACCCAGAAAGACAATTATCATATGTACTCACTCATAAGCTGTTTTTAAACATAAAGCAAAGAAAAAAAAACAGCCCACAAATCACAATCCCAGAGAACCTAAACAACAATGTGGACCCTAAGAGAAACATACATGGATCATCAACATGGGAAACAGAAAAAGACAAGATCTCCTGAATATATTGGGAGCATGTGGACCTTGGGAGAAGGTTGAAGGGGAGGAGAGAGGCAGGGAGGGGATTAGAGAAAAATGTAGAGCTCAATAAAAATTTGATTCTTCTAGCACCTGCCTATTATAACATTATTTTCACAGAAGTGTACATTTTAGAATGTTTTTGAATTTTGTTTCTGATTTTTAAATTTAGTGGAATTCTTACATTTATTTTTAAATATCATATATGTATACTATGTTCACATCATTTCCTCCTTTACCATCCTGTCTTGTGTTCCCCCTCAAAATTATGACCCTTTTTCTTTAATTATCATTATTACACATACACGCATGTACACACACACACACACACACATGCACACACACATACAGAGTGAGAGAGCAAGGGAGAAAGTAAGAAAGAGAGAAATATATAAATATATAAATACAACCTGCTGAGTCCATTTCATGTTACTTATATGTATTTATGCTTTTAGGGCTGGAAATTTGGTATTAGATAACCAGTTAGGGCTTATTACTAGGGAAGACTATATTCACTTGACTCAGTCATCATTTATTTCCAGGAGTTCTTGATCTAGGGGTAGAGCTTTGTAATATTTCTCCCACCAACACTGGTGTGTTAACTGATGTTGTCATTGTTTGGATCTTGTTTAGGGCAGCCATGTTGCTACCATTTCATGGGTTCATGGTTTTAGCTTCCCAGTCAGAGAAAGACACAATTTTGTAGCAGATGTCCCGGCTCTTAAAACTTTCTCCCCATTTTCTGTGGTGTTTCCTGAGACTTAGGTATAGGGATTCTGTTGAAGAGATTTTGTTTTGAGATAGTAGCTCACTGTGTAGCCTTGGTTGGCCTGAAAATCCCTAAGTAGACAAGACTAACCTAAACCTCTCAGATTTACCTGGCTCTCTTCCTGCTGGGTGAGATAAAGGAAGACTTACATCATGCCCCACCGTCCAAGAACCCTACACAAAGTATAAATCTGAATGTAAATGCACATTCACTTATGTCAAAATGTTCTTTTCCTATGGCTGTAATAAACACTTTCAATGTTATTTTTAAAAGTAATTTCACTGTGCATGTCTTTCATTACAGCACTTAGGAGGCAGAGGTAGGTGGGTCACTGTGAGTTCAAGGCTAATCTGGTCTACAAATTGAATTCCGGGACAGCTAGGACTTTTACATAAAGAAAATCTGTCTCAACAAAACAAAACAAGGGAAAAACAAAGACAGACATAGAGAGAGAGAGAGAGAGAGAGAGAGAGAGAGAGAGAGAGAGAGAGAGAAAGGAGGAAAAGAAAGAAGAAAAGAAAAAGAAAAAGAAGAAGAAGAAGAAAAATAAGACGAAGAAGAAGAAGAAGAAGAAGAAGAAGAAGAAGAAGAAGAAGAAGAAGAAGAAGAAGAAGAAGAAGAAGAAGAAGAAGAGGATGAGGATGAGGAAGAGGAAGAGGAAGAGGAAGAAGAAGAAGAAGAAGAAGAAGAAGAAGAAGAAGAAGAAGAAGAAGAAGAAGAGGAAGAAGAAGAGGAAGAAGAAAAGGTAGCTCCATAAAGCAGAGCATGGTGAAGCATACCTGCAATCTCACACACTTTGGAAGCAAACATAGGAAGGCCATGCCAATTTGAGGGCAGCCTGATCTACGTAGTAGTAGATAAACAAAACTAATCACAGGGGTCAGGGGAAATGGCCCAGTGGCTAAGAATGCATACTACTCTTGAAAAGGACTCAAGTTCATTTCCTAGCTCCCATGTGGAACAGTTCATAGCTACCTGTGACCCTGCTCCAGCATATCTGGTGTCCTTTTTTGACCTCTGTTGGCACCTGCACACACCTGTACATTTTCACTCTCCCCAACACACATATACACATAAGTAAAATCAAAAGTCAGGCCAACTATCACAATAAAATAAAATAAAACTTTAAACTAAACCAAACAAAATGTATATATTATTTGTCACATAAGTATGCTAATGATAGGGCCTAAAACAAAAAACTGCATGTGTGCGTGTATGCATGTGTGTGTGTGCATGTGTGCAAATGTGTTCATGTGTGTATGCAGTTTTGGAGAATGGCAGGTACTATATTATACAGTAGCTGAGCAGCTCAGTAGATATGCAACTCTGCCTGTCCTAAGCCTAACGAGTGTGTATCAACATCCATAGATGTTACCAAATCTCTGAGGTGAAATTACCCATGAGGAAAGATGGCACTGCCTATATAGTCACCATCAGTGGTCATAAGGTAGAAAGTTACAGAATTACAGGGACTAGTTTTCCCTCTTCCCATTTTGAACATTTATGGCCAAGTGTCCATTGTCCTCTTGACTGATATTTCATATGCTTTATGGGAAGTTTTTCAAAGAAGGAAATGATTCAATATCAAGGGGAGAAAAGGATGAAGGGCAAGGAAATAAAGAACACTTACAGGGTCAAAATGGTGTATTGATAGACAAAGGGAGAAGTGGTCACTTCCTCAACAGAGAAGAGTTAAAGGTTAAAGCAATTAAAGATTGTTAGAATTGAGCATGTGAAGAAGATGCTTGGTGTCTGTTTTTAGGCAAGGTAATATTCTAATATACCCAGTGTTCATTTTCCATCTTATAAGATCTGAAAATGATGATGTTTATTGTAAGTATTTTTCTCATTTTATGAATTGTCTTGTGACTATTAAACACCTACGAGACACCAGTCTTTCCCCCTATTGTTTTCCATTGAAAAGATCAGCCTGAATTTGAGTGCATTTGCTGAATAAAACATCATACAATCAACAAGATGATTTTTATTCCTTAACATCTCTCCCTGGGGAAGGCACTTACCCTAAGAACTATTTTGCCTGATGACAAGTAGGAGCCTTCCTGACTTTGATAGCGTCCAATGCACTGAGTCGCCTAATTTGCATCTCTCTACTAAATGGTTTTAATTAATTTTGCATTGTGCTTACTGACTAGTTTTAATTAGCAGTTAAATCAGCTCAGTTAACGAAAAAAATGAAGGTGTTTATATGAATGCAAATCACAGTGAGTTCTTAGGGCATGAGTTGCAAAGTTGTTCCAAACCATTGAGGTTGGTTTTCTTCAGGCTTTGTTAAAAATACTTACTATAAGAATAGATAAAATTATTTCTTAGGTGTATCTCCCTGTCACTAAACTATGGGCAGTTTTGAACCATATACTGACTTTCCCTTCCAAGACTCTGTTTTGATCTGTACTGAGGAGAGTTTTGGGACTAGGTCAAAGAAAAATTCTGTACATATGAGCTTCAGGAATGGCTTGGGCATGTCTAGAAGTCAGTTGGAATTTCCTTACTGAGTCATTCTGGGGCAGCCAGGACACAGATAAGACATGACCTTCTCCACAAACACAAAACACAATTCTACTAAGGTTCTTTCGTTAATTTTCATTTTAATGGAACAGTGGGAAAAAACATTGTCAGATAGGGTGGGAACAAAGGGGGAGCTCAAGAGAGAAGAGAGAGGTTAGAACAAGAGGTCAAAATGATGTAAATACAGTACTCATGTATAAAATCTTCTTCTTCTTCTTCTTCTTCTTCTTCTTCTTCTTCTTCTTCTTCTTCTTCTTCTTCTTCTCCTCCTCCTCCTCCTCCTCCTCCTCCTCCTCCTCCTCCTCCTCCTCCTCCTCTTCTCCTTCTCCTTCTCCTTCTCCTTCTCCTTCTCCTCCTCCTCCTCCTCCTCCTCCTCCTCCTCCCCTTCTCCTCCTCCTCCTCCTCCTCCTCCTCCTCCTCCTCCTCCTCCTCCTCCTCCTCCTCCTCCTCCTTCTTCTTCTTCTTTCCAAGACAGGGTTTCTCTGTGTAACAACCCTGACTGTCCTAGAATTTACTTTGTAAACCAAGATAGCCTTGAACTCAGAGAGATATGCCTGTTTTTGCTTCCTGAGTGTTGGGATTAGAGTTGTGTACCACCACTGCCTGCCTGAAATTTTCAAAAATTGGAAAACTAAAAGCAAAGCTAAACAATTAGTGACACTGGTGATATTGTATAGGACAATATTTCCTCTGTTAATATGACTGCTCCTGTGAGCATCACTCTCGTGGATGCTTGTTTATACATACAATCACATGGTAAAACATTGCAACTACACGCAGTATGGGTAGTTCTTTACTCAATATTATATTGGGGAATTTGTGTCCCAGTCTGAAAAATTCTCAACAACAATACTTTTAAGTTATCAGCTAAAAATACCTTTAAATAGAAGAATCTAAACATATTTCTCTGGTCTTTTATGAGCATGGATGTGGCTTAGTTTTTATTCTACACATAAACTTGCCCAATTCCTACTAGTAAGACTTATGCCAAAGTAAGAATTTTCAGAAATATCTGTGTTAATGTACTATTTCTTCTTTGAGTTAAATAAAATGGAAGTATTTTAATATAATAATGATAAAGATGTACTTGGTCAAATTTTATCCCCCTCAAAGAGAGCTCATTCTTTCTCAGTGAGGTATTCTTTTTATTTGCTGAATATATTTTTAAAACATTCTTCAGTCTTCACACTTGCTCCTTAAAGCATGTTCACAGTGGAAAAGCATTGGCACTTAATTCCAACATGACATCATCTTGGACATCTCGGTATTGGTATCTAGTCATTATTTTTGTTTTTCCCTTCATTCAATTTCAGACCATTCTGCCACTTGCAAGGATGAGTGAACTTTAGTCAGGACCACTGTGTACTTCACATACCACGGTCTCTGGCCACCATGCCCCCTTCTTCCTACCCTACACCATATTTTTGTTTTATATAATGATCAATATATTTTGAGATTAATATATTTACAGCATTTTCCCCTTCCTCCCTCCAAACCCTCCCATATATCCCTCCTTGTTCTAATTCCAATTTGTAGCTTCTTTTCTCATTAACTGTTATCATGCACATTTATGTATATATTTAGAATACATATATGTTTCCAAAACATAATCTGCTAAGTCAATCTAATGTTATTTGTATGAATGTTTTCAAGTTTGACCATTTGTTTTTTGGACAACCAATTTTTGTTATTTTCTCCTGCTCTCAGCATCCTTTAGTTGCCTGTAAGATTCTTTTGTAATGTTGAGGCCCCATGGGCTTTTCCCTATCCACTTTAACATGTCTTTTGGGGGAGAAAAAGTGTCTTCCTTGTTCAGCTCACATTTTAAAACAAGGATTGGCCTGTACTGAGCAAAAGTCAAAAGGGAAAAGTAAATCACCTCTGTTCCATCTTTCCAGACATGAAATTCCTGAAGTGTCTGCACAGTTGACATTACTGTGTCTACTTGAGATTGGCAATTTTGTTGCTTTGACATGTCCCCTGGTATTTATAAGGTCTAATTTTATAAGACACCAATGGAGCCACCATTGCTTTCTTGTCCTCAGTCTCTAAGCAACACAATACACCCTGTTCTCCCTCTCTTTTCTTTCTCTCCCTCAAATAGTATGTGTGTTTAAATTCATCACCATCACTGATAGCAGCATAGTCTTGTTCCTTTCTCCTATTACTCACATGTTCTGTCTTCTGATTAGATTGTTTCTCTCTTGGCATTTCTAAACAGGTACATGTGGATTTAAAAGCATCATGTCACTTTTTGATCCTACACAAGCCCATCATTTTTCTTTAATTTCTTCTTAATCTCAAGATTTTTAATCATCCCTTTAACACTTCTGTTGAATTTTGTTTATTGTATAATTTAGAATCCATAAACCAAATGTGCACTATCCATACTTGTAACATGATGGCCGGCTTGTTGGAGTATCTGTCCCCGCCCAGTACCCCACAACCGGCAAGCCACAAAGAAAATCAATCACACAGAGATCTCTATAAGTTATAAAGCTGATTGGCCCATTAGGTCAGGCTACTTATAGTTCTTATGACACATATTACCCCCATTATCCTTATCTACGTTAGCCATATGGCTTGGTACCTTTTTCAGCTGGGCAAGTTACTTGCTGCCTCTTCGGTGGTCTGCACAGGAGCGGCGGAGGGACCTTCCTTCTCTGTAGCCTTATTCTATTCTCATTGCCCCGCCTCTACTTCCTGTCTGGTTGACCTGCCTATACTTCCTGCCTGGCCAATCAGCGTTTTATTAAAATACATTAATGACAGAATACAGATAATTCTCCCACACCATATACTTACCACAGTTCTTACAGGATCTTATGTATGCTTTTTACATATCTGAATTGTTTTAATTACGCATTTCTCAGAGTATATCCCTGTCTTTAAATGGCGCATCATTGTGCTGTGAAAATTTAAAGATAAATGATCAGAAGAGGAGTACAAGGTGCTTCTGAAAGGGATGGCTCCCCCAGAAGCCCACTGGGGGTCAGGAAGGTGAGAGAGTTCTCATGACGTTCTTCAGTTCTCTACACTTCCTGCTCTTGCTGATGGTTTTTAGTTGAAAGGTGGTCACAGTTTTTTATGATGTGCAGACATGCCCAAAAGATACAATGGTGCCACCCACATTGAGAGTTATATATAAAATACTTGCACTCATTCTATGCTCTCTAATGAATGCCATTTGAACTGACATGTGCTGAGCCAATTTGCCAGATGACCACAGATAATGACAGACACACAGAGGCATGAGAATTTGCATCCACACAGGCGAGTCTGGAGAAGAATTCTATCTTTAGTAACTAAGAAGATGAATGAGGAAAAGTATGATAGATACAAATAACAGGGTTCATTACACAATAAGAGGGGTATTATCAGACACGCGATGAAGATAAATTCTGCTGATGTCAGGGGCATCATATTATTATATCTAATCTATCATCTCGTTAGTGCTATTTCTATGGAAACATTAAAAGAAATTAAAGTACTAAAACCTGAAAACTGACCTGACAGCTGCATGGGACAAAAAGAAAAATAGCATGATTTTGTTGGTATGTCTGACATATTTTCCCAAAGTCATGTTAATTATCAAAAGCTTGTGTGTATATAATATAACAGAGTGCACACATAAAGAAATACTGTGTATTATATAATGTATTATTGATCTTATTTTTAGGCACTAATACTAAAATACCTCTACTGATATACAAGAAAAATCTTAATTTTCTGTTATTATGTAAGCACTACTCAACTCAGTAAAATGAGACATAAGTTTTTACTGCTTTTGGGCAGAATGTCAGATTCAGTTGCTCAAATAACTGCCGTTAGCTGTATAAGTTAGTGGGATTCTTCATTCCCCCTCCCACATAGATCAAGAAGGCCCTACTGGTTATGATTAATTGATTTTATCATTTCTACTCTTCTTCCAGTTCTCAGTGATACTCCCATATACGTAGATGTTTGTGTGCATGTGCATATGATGTGCATCTGTGTGGGAGAGGGAGATGGAGGCTGATAGAGAAAGACATGGAAGAAACCAGACATTCTCCAAGTTCATAAGCAAATACAAATTCTACTCTCATAATTCCTTCCTAGAGAAAAGATCAAGGAGAGAAATAACTGCAGGCCTCAAACCTCTCTCTCTTTCTGTCCTACTTTCTTCTTTATGTTATGGACAACATTAAACTGATTACCTATGATCCCATAATGTACCAGAAAATAAGAATAAACAAGCTTACCAGGTCTGTTGCAAGCTGACAGTGGCCATGAGGGCATGGCTGCTTCCTGCATCTCTGCTTGATTTTCATGGAGCCTACTGAGGTCCAGCTTTTTCAGTCCGGACTACCACAAGTTCATTCTTTGGACCTTGGCAACACATTTTGTGGTGCTGCAGTGGAAGACATTAAAACCCATTAG
Source organism: Myodes glareolus (assembly GCF_982192425.1). Taxonomy (NCBI): domain Eukaryota; kingdom Metazoa; phylum Chordata; class Mammalia; order Rodentia; family Cricetidae; genus Myodes; species Myodes glareolus. The sequence goes on from NC_142039.1 coordinate 55,931,707, forward strand.
TGGTGACAGTATTTCTGTCAGTATTTCTGGCAGTATTTCTGTGTTCCTGGAGCTGACAGATTTGAATCTTCTAATCGGAAGAGGAAATCTGGTTAGAAACTTCACAATTGAAGGTTAAGGTTAGATTTCTTAACGTAAATTCAGTTTCCGATTGGAGGTAGTGAGTTCATTATTGGGCATCTCAGATGCTAGGCTGCATCACTCAATGGGAGAAAATGACCTCTCCAAGTAATATCTGATGCCGTTTTTAATGTGAGTAGTATTACTTCCAGAAACATCTGCCATGAATACATGTGATCAGACTCCTCTGAGAGAGGAGGAAGTGAGTTGTTGGGTTATCATGTTGGTAAGGTTGGCTGGACTCTGAACCTATAAGCTGCTTTTGACTGGGGAGCTGACAGTCAAGAGTGATTAAGTAGTATTGCTTGAAAGCCCGAATGAGTCTACAAAAACCAGTCATCACAATCACAAGATAATGTTGGAAACTTTATGTTCTGAAAAATTAAATGGAACAATTAGAAGTCATTTGTTCCCCCCACACACCCAAGGACGAAGTCTTTCTGTGATTTTTGGCTACTGTGAAATCTAAATAAGATTTCTGTATAAGAGTTATCTTTAGAATTTAGACTTAAGTCTCTAGTGTAACTAACAGGACCTTTTTAGCTCTCCTATTCCCTGGTCTTCTTCCATATTGGAAGCACGAAGCTGGGTCTTGTTAGTAGCCAGAGTACAATACTCCAAGGTTTAAGGTTGTCATTGCAAGTAAAATTAATTAATAAGAATATTATTTGCTTTACCCAGTATCAGTTTCCATAATAACTAGGCTGCATAATTATGTAGGAAGGACTACCAAATAAAAACAGAAAGAGAAAGCCAAGTCCAAACATCCTGGGAGGAAAAGCCCAAGTGCCTGTAAGGAATTTCTGCACACCATGCAAGGGATCTGTCACTAATGTGCTTTGATGTAACATCTTTGTCTAAGAATGTCCTCAATGCTAGAGTCAACTTGTCCTCCACTCATTCTCAAGAGAACAAAACTGTCACTTAGCCTTCTCCAGAGGTAGTCTTTCACTATAAACTGCAGTGCCATGCTTCTGGTGTGTCACCTGCCCCTTTTTGGTGGTGTGTTAGGATCAGCCCGGACATTGTACCTACTATGGTTCTCTGGCTACAAAGCCATATCACATATTACACTGCATTACTGTAAGCTTTGGTGTGAAAAAGAAGTTGCATGGTGGAAACAGGCTCACATTAACAACAAAGAGGTGCGTGTTCCAAAGTCACAATGTCAGCTTGTTGTCCTAGGCCTAGGCAACATCACATGTAGACACTGCTATGTCTCTCATAGTCACCCTGGAAGTGGGAAAGAAAGACACAGCTTCATCCTTTGGCCTGTAGAGCTTTAACAAGCTAGTCTTTCATCTGGCAAATTCCTAAATGTTATCCAAATTCTTTTATGAAGAGGCTGCTAATGACTGGGCATACATGTGATGCCCTTGCTGTTCTGCGGATGCTGATAGAAAGGTCTTTGAGGTTGATGTTCTCAGTGTTCCCGGAGCATGGGGGCTGGGCAGAGACTTGTCTTCGGTGCTTCCTTTCATGTAGTGAGAAGGATAGTCATGTGTTTTAGTTTAGCTGATACATTCAAAGAGAAAGGACAAACAATAGAGGCTTTACATATGGTGGCTGTGAACGTCACATGGACCTCATTTTCGCATGCACAATATATTTGTTATTCTATAAGCTGGTTATAACTCATTTAAGGCTCCTTTTCATTTTGTTTCATCTAATAAACTAATGAAATGGCCCAGTGAAGTCTTTATGGTCAGTGTAATTTGGGTGAGTAACTTAGCCTGCATTTCCTTTAGGGTGTTAATGGTTTATCTCTACTCTCTCAGTGCCTTTCCTCTCGAAGAGCTCAAGGAAGAGAAAGAGCCCCATGTCTGGGTACCATTATGGTGTATGTATTTAAAATTATTCTCAAGATGAAGATTTGTTGGGTGGGATGGAGGAAGGGTGGATATGGGAGCAGGGAAGTAAATATCTTAATTAAGGGAGCCATTTTAGGGTTTGCAAAAGACTTGATTCTAGAGGGGTTCCCAGGTCCAAGGAGAGGTCCCCAGATTGTTCCTTGGGCAGCAGAGGAGAGGGTGTCTGAACTGGCCTTGTCCCATACCCACACTGATGAATATCTTGCATATCACCATAGAACCTTCATCTGGCGATGGATGGAGATAGAAGCAGAGACCCACATTGGAGCACTGGACTTAGCTCCCAAGGTCTAAATGAGGAGCAGAAGGAGGGAAAACATGAGCAAGGAAGTCAGGATCATGAGGGGTGCGTCCACCTACTAAGACACTGGGACGGATCTAATAGGAGCTCACCTAGGCCAGCTGGACTGGGAGTGATGGAGCATGTGATCAAACTGTACCCTCTGAATGTGGCTGGCAATGAAGGCTGACGAGAAGCCAAGGACAATGGCACTGGGTTTCGATTCTACTACATGGACTGACTTTGTGGGAACCTGGTTTGTTTAGATGCTTACCTTTATAGACCTGGATGGAGTGGGGGAGACCTTGGACTTCCCATGGGACTGGAAACCTGACTGCTCTTAGGACTAGAGAGGGAGGGGGAGGTGGGGAGGGAGAGGGAAAAGGATGGCGGGGAGGAGGTGGAAACTTTTAATAAATGAATAAATAAATTAAAAAATAAAGAAATAAAGAAAAAAGATGAAGATTTGTGTGGAAGAAACAAGCTTCAATTTACTTTTCTCCTATATGAATTTAATTATTAGCAAGAGACTATTTTTCATGGTGTCAATGTCATGTATCAGCTGACATTTATCCTCCTAATAATTTTCTTCTTATAATGAGAATCCCCTTTATTGGGGCAAGAGAGATGGCTGAGTGGGTAAAGTGTTTGAAGCACAACCATGAAGTCCCAAGTTCAGATATCTAGCAAACACATAAAAATCTAGCCATGGTGGTGCATGCCAAAGATACTAGCTTTGATTGGGTGGAGACAGGAAGATCCCTAGCAAGTGCTGACAAACTAGTGTTACTAAATTGGTAACACTCAGGTTTAGTGAGAAATCCTTTTGCAAAAATAAGGTAGAGACCAACAAAGAAAGATACCCAATGCCAATCTCTGACCTTCATAGGTAGAGACACAGAATCCCTTTAATCAATTTATTTTTATATCACTTATTGAAACAGTTAATAACAGTTGTGATGGGGAAGAGTTATTAAATAATATATATTACTGAAGAAAAGTAGCCCGGGGCTGGAGAGGTGGCTCGGAGGTTAAGAGCACTGACTGATCCTCCAGAGGTCCTGAGTTCAATTCCCAGCAACCACATGGTGACTCACAGCCATCTATAATGAGATCTGGTGCCCTCTTCTGGCATGCAAGTATACATGGAAGGAATGTTGTATACATAATAAATAAATAAATAAATAAATAAATAAATAAATAAATAAATAAATCTTAAAAAAAAAAAAGTAGTTCACCAGGAGATTGAAAACTTTTATGCCCTGCAAGGGCAGAGGATGAGGAGACACTTTGCTGGTCTGGATGTTATTTCTGCTAAAGAGCAAAGCAGAGGCATATCTTTGTATGCCTAGCAGGAGGTTAGGCTAAAAAGGTTGCCAGTTGGAGGCCGACTTAGGCTATGTAGTGAGACCCTCTACCAGGAAAAAAAAAAATGGATAAAATAACAATAATTTCAGGGGGTTTGTTTGTTTTCTTTGGTAACTGAACAAAATCTGAAACTCTTTAGATCCAGACATAACTTTTACTGCTCTTGCCCTCCTGAAAATTGATTCAGCATCCTTCTGTGTGAGGAATGTGACTGAATGTCAGCTGAAGAAGCCAGGCATGCTCCGCAGATACATGTGAGTGCTGTAATGTGGCTATCAGGTGGGATGCGGGCAGCTCAGAGCTGTACCGACAGGCAGGAGGTCTCTGCAGCATGACAAGAACTGCAGCCCCATTAATCAGATCAAATGCACAGCATCAGCATGGCTCCAGGCGATGGAGCTCAGAGTGGGGATGGGGAGCGACTTTGTCTGCAGCCTGTCTTTGCCAGGGGTCAGGGTGGGTTGACATCCTCTGTTAAAGCAAAGGAGCAATGGGACCTAATGAAGCTTCGGTGTGGTGTGACTGAGACCCTCTGGTCTTTAAGGGTGAGAACTTTCTAAAGAGGGGCCCTCAGGGAGTCCCAAAACAGGAACATAATGCCATCAGAGAAAGATGAAAGTGAGAAAATTAACATCAGAACTATTATTCCCTTGTCTTTTTGAACAAATTTTAAAAAATCAGGTTGATAAAATGGAAAGGACTGTGTGAGGGGTGAGTATTCACACCTTCAATTTTATGTCAGGTTTGTAGTTTTTTTTTTCCGTGCTATGGGATCTAATTCAGTGCCTCATGCATGCTGAAAAAAAGATTTCCCCACCAAGCTCCATCCCAGTCATGTACACATGTCTGTATTCAGTATCATGTCTGCAGAATTATAACCTCAGCATACATGCTACCCACACAATAGACATTTCCAGGTATTATGATCTATTTTATTATCTACCGATTCAGACAAAAATGCTTTAAATGGCAAGAATCTTAAACCACATGAAACATGGCATTTTTTTCCCCCTTTGGGACATTTTTTCCCTCTCATCTTAAATCAACTGAGATCACTAAAATTATCATCACGGCCTTTACCCTGTTCTCTTTACATGCTTATATTCAAGATGTCTTTAATCGACTGTTGGAATTGCAGGTGGGCGTGAAGATAACATAGGTATATCTGATACAACTCCCTCAGTTAAGAAGAAGTGTTGAGTTGTACTGGCCTCCCAAAAGTCGGTTTGCTCTCAATTGAGCACAAAACTTTCCAAGAGAAGCATGGTTAATACATTACTCTGGTCCAGCTGGAGTCGGTTTAATCACAGGGATTCTGTTCAGTTTCACACCAAGAATCTACTGCCTTGTCACAACACATAGTCAATTAGTATGTTAGAATTTAATCTTTAATACAAGGATCTTATATGATAGTACTTTGTATTTAATACTGGAATTTTCTTAATTCCTCAATCTGGGAAGACACATGTTTTAGCTAAACCAGTTTTTCTTTTTCTGATAAAACTAGGGGCAAGTTTTATAGTACTATGGATTGTGAACCATTCTGTTCTATAAGTTTAATATGAGACTACAAAGAATTGAAGCAGTTTTTAAGCTAACCCTATTTATATAGGTAGCTGCTTTTGTAGGCAAGATTAGAGGAAAACACATTATCTTCCCTGCCAAAAATTTTCTAAAAAGATTTATGTATGTATGTATGTATGTATGTATGTATGCTTTTTTGTGACAGGGTTTCTTTCTGTCGCTTTGGAGCTTGTCCTGAAACTCACTAATCTGTAGACCAGGCTGGCCTCAAACTCACAGAGATCCACCTGCCTCTGTCTCCTGAGTGCTGGGATTAAAGGCATGCACTACCACTTCTTTCTTATAGAACCCAGGAACAACAAGCCCAGGGATAGCCCCACTCACAATGGGCTTGACCCTTCACCATCAATCACTAATTAAGAAAATGCTTTACGGCCGGATCTTATGGAAGCATCTTCTCAATTGAGGTTCCTTCCTTCAGATAACTCTTGCTTGTATGTCGTTTACATAAGACTAGCAAGCACAACACGGAAGAGATTATTTACTTGTGGGAAGTTACATGAGCTTTTTTATGAAATAATGTGTGAAATCATTGGAATATACATATGTGTGTATGTGTGTGTTTGTGTACCTACATATTTTTCTGTGAGAGAGAAAGAAAAGAGTATGTGAGTGTGTGTGTGTGTGTGTGTGTGTGTGTGCGTGCGTGCATGTGTCTTCACTTGTTTTACCAAGGTTAAACACAGCTTGATCACCTAATTTATTTGCAAGATGGGACTAAGCATTGAGTACCTCTGAGTGGGTTCTGTCAGAATTGGGGTCTGCCACGGTGCACACCCACACTGTGCAATTGGGTCTAGCCCTTGTCTTTCCCTGTAACTCATAAAGCTTGGGGCTGTCTAATGATCTCATGCCTTCAACATAACTTGGTAGCTCTAGGCAAAGGTACAGTTCCATAAATATCTCCAGACTTAGACCAAGAATGGACCCCATGGAGGTTGACTCAGTTCACCCACTGAAGCAAGTCCCACCGTCATCCACACCTCAGACCCAGCTAGTCTTTGAAAAACAAATTTTAGTAACAAGCTTGCTTTTCCTTTAGCTTCTGTTTTCTTAAGGAATCAGTTCAAGTCACCTAAAATAAGTTCTGAGGATTAAATAAAATAGTGCATAAAAATAAAGCCTTAACAGTTGTTTTTAATGCTTCTTACTTGTCCTTAGCTAAAACACCAAGAGCTAGTGGCGATACTTGAGAATATAATTATTAGGGAATGAGGAGGTAATTTGGAGGTTAAGAGCCCCTTTTGCTATGCCAGAGGACTCAAGTCCTGTTTCTAGTGCCCTCAGCAGGTGGCTCAGAACTATCTCTAAGTGTAGTTCCACAGGATCTGACTCGCTCTTTTGGCACCTGTGAGCACTCACACAAGTATGGTGCATGTCCATACAAGCACACAAACACACATAAATAAAAATTGAAAAAAAAATAAGTAAGATCTAATTGTTATGATAACAAAAATAACCACTTGTGGGAAATAACTACAATCTGCAGTTACTTGAAATTGTCCAAAAATTTAAGGGAAAATTTAGTAGTAGTCACAGACATTTTCCTACAGAACTTTGATTTAAAAAGAATAAAAATGTTCTTAGTTCATTTTGTGACAAATATAATATGGATAGATGATACACTTTGGAAATGGTGTACTGTTTGATTCTTTCCAACGCATATTTATAGCTAGAAGAATTTTTCCCCAAAATTCTAGACAGTGCTTTCTTTCTGTGGTCAGGGATAAATTTAGAGACGTGAAATGGATCAGGCCCCATATGCTTTTCATATCATGGGAAGATCCAGATTAGCTGTAAAAAGTCACTGAGTAGATAACAACTACACCTTCTTTCTCACTTTGTCCAAAGAGGAAATTTTTTTTACCCTCTTTACAGAGTTGCTGTATAAGGAGATTTTTACTTCCCACTTACCAGTCCTGCAGACACACTCTTCTATGAGTCCAGAACAGGATGAGCATCTACCTCCTACACTGTAACTACATCACTTCATTGCTCCCACAGAGCCCCTCTCTCAGGAATGATGTAAGACCTCAAGCATTCCCTTCTTCTCTTGGATCCTTTAGGAAGATAGTGTACATCTGAGCACAGTGATTACTCTTGCAAAGTAATTCTTTCAAAGGAAAGCAAAGAGGAAAGGTATTCAGCCAGGTAATTTTTATCTGCATTGTATTTTTGCTTGCTTTTGTATGGTGAATGTTAAATGGCCCATCACCAAAAATAACCATTTTGTAAAATCACTGACCTGTTTTATTCTGATTGGGGAAATATATTTTTAAAGTTTCTTGACCCATATGGATTTGGTAGGGAAGATTAAAGCAATGGGCCTACAATCTCATGTTTATATTGTCTGGTGTGTAAAATGTTTATACTGTGTACGTGTAAGAATGGATGGGGTTTTCTGTTATGTTATGGTCCACAGACACAGTACAGAGTGGGTCAAGAATAGTGCAATATGATGTGTGAAAACCTGCACCATTTTGTACTCACGTGTGTTTGAATGTAACTTTTCCTTCACAGCAAGGCCCACGATTCCTGGATTGACTACAGATTCTCACGGTGGAGAAAAGGCCCCCTATAGAAAGGAGGTTAACTTGCCAAGATGATACAAGGCTATAAAGAAATGTGCCAACCTGCCTGTGCCAAGCTACCCACCATGAGCTCCCTTCTACTAAAGCTGGTGTAGACCTTGCTGAGCTTCAGGCTGTACCAGGCCCGGCTCAATGGTTGTCTTCTCCGCATGCCGTCACAGAGTGGAGCATGCACTCAGATTCATATGAATTACACTCATAGCTGACTTTTCAGGAAAGAACTTGGCCCCTCACAAGGTATCAAGCGTCTTGTAGAATTTTAGCTCTACGGTGAGATCAGTGCCAGATAAATGGAGAGATGGGATAGTTCGCTTTTGTGACTCCCAAAGACCATCTGTCCTCCTCCACCTCAGAGATTCTCTCCTGTTAGATGTTTTAAAACTGTGTCTCTCTCCAGTATCAGTTGTCTGGGCTCCTTTGGCAAGTGGGTGTGTTCTGGCTCTATCATGGCCTTATCCTATTCAATGACTAATAAATTCAAACCTTGGAGGCAGGATTGTGATCACACATACCTGTGAAATCAGTAGGCTATTTATCAAGGTGTAGAGCTTAATTAATTAATTGATGGATTAAGCAAGATAATTACCATGGCGACACTCAAGCGCAGGCCCAGCCATTCTCTTTTTAGACAAGCTCCTTGGTCTAGGATGTGCTTAGAGCCAATAAGTACAGTCGGCTTGCTCTCTAAGAGACAGGACCATCTGAATACCTCACTAAAAAGGCTCTCTGGAGTATCAGCAAGTGCCTGCATTGTTTCCCAAGGTTTCATTCTCTGCAGGGATGCCCAGTATAAGGGATTATCTACAGTCCTTTCAAGTTGAGGGCTGAGACAGTAGCTGCTGGTGGTAAATTATCTGCCTGACACAAAGAGGTCCTAGGTTCAGTGTATCCGCAAAACCTCAATTTATGCAAGCAACACATGCACATGACCTAAACATACACTTTTGTATAGATATGTAAATATACATGTATGTATATATAATTCTAATTTCACTTCTATTTTTCTCTCTAGAGACAATCATTGCTATGAGTTTGATCTTCAGTTATTCCTGAGTATCTGCAGGGGATTCCTTCTAGAAAGTCTACAGATTTCGAAATATGTGGGCACTCGGGCCTCTTTAAAACACATAGAATGTGCATGTCTGGTGTAACCTTTACACACATCCCTAGAGACTTCAATCATGTCTAGATTACCTATAACCCAGGTACAATGCAAAAGCTATACAAGTAGCACTTATAATGTGTTCTTTAGAGGATGAAGATGAAGAAACAAAGTCTCGCCATGCTCACTCCAGCAATTTTTTTTTCCAAATGTTTTCTATCAGCACTGGGATGGATCTGCAGATACTGAACTCATGGACAGGGACTGACTATGCTTATGGTCTTTGAATGTACAACTCAAAAACAAAGGTACACAGATTCCCATTCAGACTTATTGTTTCTTCTAGAATAAAACCATGACTTTCAACATAGAACCTGAACTATGTAATCAACCTTTTCAAACACAAAACTAATTTGTGTAAGGAAAAGGGGGATATCTCAGATCTTCTTTAATCAAACACCTACAGAATTCATAGAAGGAAAAGGAGGATCAATGCTAATTATTAAGTTGGAGCAATTTACATTTTTAATAACTTGGAGAGGTCAGACAGGCCACATTCTAACTGAATATCTGTCATCTCCTCAATGTCTGTTTCTTCCTCTATTTGCATAAGCAATTGACAGCTCATTAAGAGCTCATTAGAAACAGAGAAGAGCCCCTGATCAGGGAAACACAGAACCAGGCGTCCTAAGGAAGAAGTCTGTACTGGAAATGTCTTCAGTATCTCCTATTGTGTCCGTCTCTCTTGTCTCATAGGGAAGGTAAGTGAGTGAGGTATATTGTACAATATAGATAAGCAGCGTAGCATTCGCTAACTTTAGCCTGTTTATCTCAGCAAGAAGTCAGGACATGGGTGGAAGAATCTAAAATTCCGTAACTTTATCACGAAAGGAAAAGCTGGCATGTTCACACTCCCAAACTAAACTATATGTCCACATATATATTTTATATATATTATATTTATACACATAAAGATTTAAATAAATCAATATTAATATAAAACAGTGTATAATATACTGTTAATTTTAGATAACTTTCAGTTAGAGAAACCAAATGACTGTACTGCATAGGAACTGCCAACATGTGAAAAAGAAAAGCCGACCCATCCTTCTTCCTGATAAAATATGTGCGGCTCATAAACCAGTTTGGTCTTTTCAGTCACTTACAAATATACTCTTGACCCAAAGAAAAGAGAAGTAAAAATCAGATCCTGTCGGAATCAATGTTTACCTGATACTTAAAAGTCTCTAAGCATCCAAACCTTACTGTCAAATAAAAAGGGACGCTGGTGGTCCCGGCTGTTCTGCCACCTCTTGCACTGCGTGATGTGGAGGCTGTGGAAGCACTTTTAAACACGTAGGAATCAGTAGACCAGAAATAGGAAATGAACAGTACATCTATTCGTGTTTTATTCAGGTTCAGGCTGGCGGTTTAGCTGGACCACATGTGGTGGAGATTCAGGGTCAAATCTGTTCATTCCTCGGGTCCGCTAAAAAACATTGGACCTAGAAGGATGGTTAAGACATTTCTGGCCGACACTCTGTTTATTTCACAGGTTCCATAGGCAAGCCCAAAGAGGGCAGGAGTAACTGATTGTGAACTGTTTTCTTCCCCATCGGCGTTGCCAGTATTACTTCTTAGCATTAAATAGCATGGACAGCCCTGGTCCTTGTTGAGCCCATTTGCATGTTCTTTATTGGCTATCCATTTGAATGCCCAATTTGATCTCAATGGCACATGCTTTGCAACATGAAATAAAACAGGGCCCTCCAGAAAAGTAACTCCATACCCTCCCCAGTCCTCTCAGGGCGGTGGGCGAAGCCGGAGCCCTGGCTCTCTGTGTGGCAGCTCCCCTTCCCTTTCTTTCCTTCCTGTGACAAGCAGCCATTGTCCCCTTGGTGAGATCTGCAATATTACTTTGACCCCAGCCCATCAATCTGCCTCAATTGGATAATGATGTGTAATCACTTTCTTTCAGGGGAGTCTATAAATTTGCCAAGGCCCCATTCTTCTCTGAAGGACTCCTTATGCTCGCTCCCATTTGTGCAAATGAGCTCTCTTTTGCAGGGCTAAATAGCCATGCACATGGTCCCTTCTGTGAGGAGGCACTGGGTGGATTTCTGTCGATTTTCCACGCTCCAGCCTCTTAAAGGAGACTAAGTCTGACTACAGAAACGCAGTGGGGGGTTGCCCGAGCCAAAGCCACATCACAGGCAGCCGCTTTTCTCATTAAGACTGACCCATCATTAGGTCACTTAGGCACCACCCTGGCCATCAATGAGCTTAATGTTCAGTGGGCACAGAAGCTGGAAGGAAAGAAGTGGGGAGGTGACCTGGGAAAGGGAAAAGGTGGGGAGAACAGGGAAATGTAGCATTTCTTAGTCTCAGCACAGGCTGTGAAGAATTCAAATAGTACACTCACCTGTAATTTCTCACCAACAATCACATTCTGTTCTGTTTGTAACCCCACCGAGCCGACATCTCCGATGTATTCATGCTTCTCATTAAATGGGATGAAAAACTTCATGTCGGAGGCTCCAGCTGACCAGCGGTCAAAGGTCAGAAGCTCGGGGTGACTTTAGGATGTACTAAGGATTTGGTCCACTATTATTTGGCCCTTAAAGAGGTTGCTAACCATAGTCAAGGGGAAGCGAACAAACAAAAGGCAGGAATGTACAGGCAGTCCGCACTCTAAACTGCTCCCGTATTAAAGTGGTGGCAGAAGGATTGGGGTCATCGCCTTTTCAGTGCTTAGACAACTGCCCTGTGGAAAAAAAGCAAACATGGTCGGTGAAAATGAGTGAGTGACCAGGAGCTGAGAAGCCAGTTTAGAAAGATTCTGCCCTTGGAACAATATTCACTAGTTACTTGGTAATGTTAAAAGCAAAAGCCACTAAATAAACTCTCTGATCATACTTTGCCTTGCCACACTTTGTAGCCTGGTTGAGAGAGAATGACACAAAGAGCAAAGTGTCACAGACAAATACAAGCAACCTAAAGCAACCATTCTTTCCATTTTCTGCCATTGTACAGGAGGAAGAAAGATCATCGAAACATATATCCAAACTTTGTATTTTGATATTTAAATACATAAAGATAATTATACAAAACATATAAATTATTATATGTAATTTATTTATTGAATAATCAATCAGTTTACTTGTTAATGTACATATTACTTGCCTTAGTATGTTTTATTTACATGGTCACACACAGAAAGCACATAAAAATACATCGTTAATGTGTAGATTTTAGGCCATAATCATGGGAATAAACACTGATACAGACACCATTCTGGTTAAAGAAATGACATTTATAATTGAAATATTGCAGTCAATGGTTAAAAACAAAATTCAGCTCTTTAGAACACTCTGATATGCATCCTGGATTATTTCAGGCCAGATGAAATCCTTCTAGGTCACACCGTCAGCATGACAATGGCATGATAAGAAGCCAGTGCCCAGAGTGGCTCTGTGACTTGTACTGGCAGAGGATGCATTGGGACCACGTGGGTAATTTCATCTCACCCTGGGCCTCTATGGTAAGAGTCTAAGACAGTCTGGAATACATGTTTATAAGCATGCCTCTGTGTCTTTCTCTGCCAAAGCCATGACATCAGTTGAAACTGAAGACCTAGAAAATTAAATAATTTAAATATGGAGAGACTATTTTGTTTGGCTCATAAAAATATCAAACTGCAACAACTGTAAATTCTGAATCCGGAGGCATATGGCCATTTATTAAATGCTTGATTTCGCAAAGTTTTATCAATATTCAAATTACAACCAGTGCCATGAATGTCATCTTTTAAAATTTGGATTCTTCTTTTAGAAGATATTTATGAAACCACAAAATATATACATGTTTATTCATACACACACATACATGAAGACTCTAAGTTATTCCTTCTAAAAACAAAAACGATTTTCTAGGGTGTGCAATGCACTGGAGGGAAAATTATAGGATCAATAGAAGTAAAAAAAGAAAGAAAAAACACTAAGTAATAGAACTTGGGGCTTGAGTTAAAACTCCGTGAGACAGCAGTGGTCTAACTTGCAGGGAGATCCTTGGGTTCAATTCTCAATAAGACAAAAAAAGTTGAGAATTTATTAACAAAGAACTATTTACCTAGAAAATGATTATAACGTTGATTTTCTATCTTTTTTTTAACCACCTTTCAAGTATAAACCTATAAGTTTTCTTTTTAAACCTTGTTGGTAAAGATTACTGTTTCTGTCAAAACTGCTTTAGAGAAAAATATCACCAAGAGATCTTTCTTATTTTACAAAGGATTGTCCCTTGCCCAAGGCCATATACCAGTTAAGAAACAGAGTTGGGGTTTGAACGTCAGGGCTGGGGAGATGGCACACGGGTTAAGAGCAATGGCTGCCCTCACAGAGGACCCAGGTTCCATTCCCAGCACTCACAGTGCTCCCTTCAGTTGCTAGTAATTCCTTTTGGGAGATCTGGTGCCCTCTTCTGGGATCCATAGGTGCTGCACAAACAGAGTGCACACACAGGCAAAATACTCATACACAAAAAATAAAAATAAATTAATCTTTAAAAAAGAATTTGAACATAGGTTGGTCTGTATCAAAAGGATATTTATATTTTGACATTCTCTTCTCGTTAGTAAACTGAGTGAAATATTCGTTTATTTTAATATCTAAAACGTCTACCCTAAAGTTAAAGTCGCAGGGCTTAGAGACATCAGGGTCAAAGATGACACACTGGAGTCTGCCCCTTAAAGGAATTCAAGGTTTCAGGGTATTGAGATGGCTCAGTGAACAATGTTGTTAGCTGTTCAAGCTTAACTATCTGAATTTGTGGTGAAATGAATGACTCTTGGGAGTTGTTCTCTTACCTCCACATGTACATCTCTCTCTCTCTCTCTCTCTCTCTCTCTCTTTCTCTCTCTCTCTCTCTCTCATACGCATACACACACACACACACACACACACTAATAATAATAATAAATAAAACTATGAAAAGAATTCAGGTTTCTCTGCAACCACATCATTAGCTATTGAAGATTCTGCCTAGTGTTCAGATAATTCTTGTGAATCCAAATTATGCTAATTTGATATTTAAAATATTAGTCCATTTTTATTATACTTTTGAGATAGAATTATCAAACTGAGAAGTACATGATTAGGAACCTTGCTTCTTATTTCTTTGGTATCACTCTGAGAAGGTATATTGGCATGTAATGTTTTTGTCTGGAAAGCTCGATTAGTGTTGGCCTCAAGATATTAAACATAAAAATCACCAACAGATAAGAAATATCATTGCTTTAGCAAACAGTTCAGTTGGGAGTTTGTTTTGTCTTAGGGCAAATGAGCAAATGGAATCTAAGGGAAGTTCTTCAGAAGTTCCTTCAATATCGATTTTACCAGACTTAATTTTATGATTTGAATATGTCTATGTGTGTGTAACAATGTTTGGGGGCTTTGGACAATGCACATGTGCACGAGAGGACAGAAGAGGGCATCAGATCCCCTGGAGATGGAGCTACAGGCATTTGGAAACCACCATTGCATGTTGGGAACCAAATTTTCATCCTCTACAAGAACCGTGAGAGCTCTTAACTGCTGCTTCACCTTTACTGACCCTTCAGGGTGATTTTAAATCAAAGACCAACTTGCTTTGCTCACTGAAGAGAAGTTCAAGTTCTACTTGACCCACATGACCTGAGTCAGGTTCTTTCAGCCTTGCTTTACATTTATTTTTGTAGGTTCATTTACTCGTTTCTTTTAATTAGCTAGGCTTAACCCTGAGCAAAAGGCCTGAAAGCTAAATGTTCCACACACTGCTGAAGCCAAATAAGGGCAGGGAGGCATGAGTGTGGCAATTGGACCCTGGCTTCACTTTGACCCAATCCTGATTTGAGTTTACTTCTTATTACCGATGTGAACATCAGGCAAGCCTATGTCAATCTCTGAATTTCCTTACAACTACTCCTCGGTGGGAATACAACTCTTAGCCTTGCTGGAGAAGCTGGTTTCCTGAAATACTATAGATGGTAGCATTTACTCAGTAGTGGACACATGGTCATATCTAAAAATAACCTATTATGATCACTATAGTCATATTAACTTTTAGAATTAAATTTAAAGAGTAACGTTGTGCAAACATTGATAACTATACAACTTTAGCTGCTGTTGTTCATAGGATAATTCCTGATCTTTCTCTATGCCCCTACATCTTCCTTCGCTTTTTCATGGATGCCTGGAAAATCGATAGCTCAGTACTAGCTACTGGAGATGATGTCAGTTGGCAGTATGGAAGTCATACATTGAGTGGTTCAAATGCTATAAAATGATGTTTCACACATAATTACTAAATGCACTTGTCAATCCTTGGAGTTTATGTTGTTTATGTATTGGTACAGAATCTTGTAGTAGTAAAACTAAGATTCTTCCTGTCAAGTGTGCATAGAAGCCTGCTCTTCACCCCATGACTTAGAAACACATTTTGGCATCTGAAGTCACCTCAGCAAGTCATTTTTCATATCTGCATTACTTTTCTTGTTCATGTCATCAGATTAATGAATTAATTAAATTGAAAAGGAACAAATATTTAGCTTATACAAAAGACTCCTGCAAACCAACAAGGAAAATAAAAGAAAGTTTTGTGGAAAATTGTCAAAAAGAAATGAAAAAGTCCTAGGAAATTTCCAAATGTAGACATGGGTAAGAATATACAATCATTTGCTATTAGATTTATGCAGTTTAGGACAGGGAGATCACATCAAATGCATTAGGAATAGAAACATCGAGGAGGAAAATAATGGCAGTGTTGAAAGTAATGTGGATAATGACATTCTGACCCATTGATTGCCTGGAGATGTCTCCATGGACACTCTTCATGGCACTCAGGACATTCTGGAATATTGTGGAATGCATGTAATGCTTGTAGGAGTGGAAAAGGAAGGGCTATAATAAATGTGAGTTTTCTTACACTCAAAGCATCGAGACAGTTTCATGTGAGAAGAAACCTAGTCAGAAGAAAGGACTGGAAACCAGTAAGAGCTCCACACTGGAGAGGAGAGTGATTTTCTGTGGAAGGGAAGATGCAACCCATGAGCCCCAGAGATGCAGTGATTGAATGGATACTCCTTCCCCAAACTCTGTATGATGTCCTCGTGATTTGTGTGCAACAGAATAGCTGCAACTACAGAAGAAAATTCTACCCTCAGGACTGCAACCTGGAAGGTGGCTTGCTCATGATCAGATCTGAGAGACAACAGAGTTCTATGCTCTTCCTCTACTGCGTGGGTTATCTACCTTAATTTGGGTGCGGAATGATCACAGAGGTCCACTTTTGAAGGATTCCTTTCTAGGCTTAGCAACGTTAGAGAATGGTGCCTAGTGGGAGGTTTTATGTTACTTACTGGGGGCAAGCCTTCAAAGAGTATTGTGGGAAGTCAGTATTTTTCTCTAGTCTGTTTCCCTGTCTCCATGAGACAAGAAACTTTTCGTGCTATGAAGTGCTCCATTGTCATAGCCAAAGGGGAGGGCCAGAGATTTAGGGTTTACTATCAACTGAAACCACAAGCAAATAAACCTTAGAATAAAAACCACTGACTATATTGCATGGAAATCAAATACATTTAAAAAAATATTTTCATTTTCAACAAATAAAGAAATTAGATCACAGCAAGTGAATTAAATTTTTCCAAGATAAAGGATAATGACTCCAAATTTTCATGTTAGTTTGTGATGAAGCAATTTGAAAATGCTAATATCAAGATTTGGTTCTTTGCTCAAATACTAATGTGATAGGCAAAAATGTACAATGATTGTTTAGATAGTTAAGAACACAAAGACAGCTGTTGATTTACCACCAAAAGTTGGCACATTCGAGCTTCATGTTTATGGTAAACATGTGTCATATATTTTTGCTTTGTTTTTGTCACAGTACAGCAGTAATGACTATTGTGTTGCTACTGTGAACTTTTGGATCCCATTCTTTTTAAAGAGCTCTGACTGAAGTCAATTAATTTCTTTTGAGATTCCCATGTGTAAGTCTGTCTTCCATCATGGCCACTCATGTCTCCAAAGTCAGAATAAGGAGGACAAACATCCCATGCTTTATTCACAGAAGTGCAGCCCAAAAGCAAGGCCTTTGAAATGAAAAGGGAAGCACTAGGGAAGTAGCTGGGATGGGATAGAGTGCAATGAGAGGGCAAGGACAACTACAGCATGTTTCATACACACATGAAAATGTCACTCGGAAACTCATTATTTCCTATGCACTAATTCATATGCACTAATTAAAATGGAAATTGAGAACAAAGCAATTGGAGGAAAATCCAAGTGAGTCTTTCAGAAAGATGGACTCATGTCCTGAGACAAATTAAGGAGTATCACAAAACTTCTGCCACATCTTAGAGCAATTCATAGTTCATGTCCATTCACTCTCACCTAGAAAGACAGCAAAAAATAATAATAATAATAAATGTAAATACCAGATTGTGAATCATGGAACAGTCAGTGTATGATGAGTCTATATGTCATTGTTATGAAGGTACTAGTAAGCATACATAATAGAGGTCATGATGATAAATGAAACAAGCAATGCAGAAAGATAAACTTCAAGTTTTCTTTTCTATGTGATGTCTATATTTAAAACTATACACAGAATCTCTCTCTCTTTTCCTTCTCTCTCTCTGTCTCTCTCTCTGTCTCTCTCTGTCTCTCTCTCTGTCACTCTCTCTCTGTCTCTCTCACATACATGCCTATGACATGACTACAGAACAAAGACTGTAGAGTCTAGAAGAGATCTATATTTGTACTTATTTCCAAGTCTGAAGCAAATGGGTGAAACACAGCCAAGGACAGCTAAGGACATGACCCAGCACAGACCTGTAAACTTACTTTAAACACTGAAAAAAAATTGTGCTTTTTATTTTGGTAACTCAAGTGGAATATATGCATATTGCAGAAGAAAATATCCTGTGACAAGCCAAAAAGTTGGCTGTGGAACAATGGGCGGTCCTGTGCAGGTGACATGAAAAGGGAAGGACAGCTAGGGTTGATAAAAAGCAGAAGCAAGAAGAGGAGGGGGAAATAGGAAAGGTAGGAAGGGATGCAAATAAGAACAGTGTAATGCTGTATCTATGAAACACCAAAATAAAATCTATTTCTTTTTATTCAAAACTTATGAAAGTTAATTTTAAAATAAAACAGTATAAATCTTATACCTCTTTTAAGTTAATTTCCATCAGTGTTTAGTATATGAAAGTTTTATTAAACTGGACTTACCAATGCTATGATACTTCTTAAAATGGAGTTGGTTATGTATCTTTAAACCTGTTTTGTATTGTGTAAGTCTACTAACAAAAGACAATTTAATTTTTAAGACTTTTGTGCATTTAATCATAATACAGAAAATTTACACACAAAGCACAAGTTCAAATATGATAGCTTTCCCACAAATTGGATACAGCAAGCACATCATTATCCTGTCCATGACTTTTGTGTGCTCTGTCGTGCTGCAACACTTCCTTGTTCCTGTTGCATCACTTCCTTTTTCCTGTTGCAGTGCTTCCTTGTTGACTTACAGAAGATGCTCTGGATCTGATGAGGCACAAACTGCAAACATGCTTGGAAACCAATGCTGTAGCCCAGGATTTTATATCAACAAGTCTCTAATGAAAGTCATTCTAGCTTAGCTTATGACATAGTAGGACTCTAAAAACACAACCAAATAACAGAAAGCATGTGATCTAGAAGTAAGAATGGAAAACACTAGTGAACTGCCTGCTATTGCTGGGTAACTTATGGGATATAGCTTCTAACCCTCAGGACAGATTTATCAAGCAATTCAGGCCCAATGTTGGCAAAGGATTGGTCAACTCTCCTCTCCCCAATAATAAGTAGCATAAAAACTGACATAGCTATTATTGGGTTGTGTCTACATAATAAGACTATTTCTTAGTTAATGTCTTAGACAAATGCCTCAAATGACATCTAATATACAGTACAGAGAGATGGTACTATGCAGACTTTGCTAATTAAAGAACCTGTGTTTAACTACCCTGAGGATATGCCCTCAAGTTACAGAAGCATCTTTGGTAAGATTTCTCACCTTTAACACTGATTTTGCAGGAGTGTTCTATGGATGGAATCATTTATACAACTCTATGGACAGAATATAAAAGAAGAATTGGACTTCAAAAGCCACTTATGTGTATACATGGCCAACTAAACTATTAGAAATCCAACAATTTTGGAAGCTAGTATAGAAATAAGAGGAAGTAAAAACGTTTTTGGAAGTGTTAGAGTCATGAAAAACACTTAAATATTATTGCTTTCCATTTAGTTCACCAAACAGATTCCTTTGTGAAACCCAGACACTTTGGACGTAGAGTAATAAAAAGAGATGCCACAAGGTAATATGAATGCTGCCAGTCACTGTGACCTGACCAGGTGAGCATTTTGTCAAACTTTGATGTTCTCTCTTCCTTTCAAAGTCTTTAGCCTCAGTCTGTGGGATATGGAGGACAGTGTCACTACTGAGGCTGGAAATGCAATCTGGTTTTGGTTGCTCTACTGTTTATTACTCTTCTTGGTAATGACCCACGAGGTTCGCTCTCTTTAGTCTTCTCACCCATGACTCCAATCACCTCCCAGGCAAAGCCTATGCCAGTATTCTTTCAAGAAATATTACCAGAAAGCCTCTGGATAAAACACCACTTTCTAAGTCCAGTACATGAATGAGAACTCCTTAGCAACTAGGGATTTACCAGCCTTGCACAGCAGTGATGATCAGGAACCGTTCTCACACTAACTCCATCCCCTTCCCTAATGGGTGAGGACATGTCCGCCTGCACGTGTTGAACACTTTAACATGATCTTTGCTCGCTCAGGCTGTGCTCTTCATCTCTTCCTATGTCATCTGCTTCCTCTTGCTTTGTTGGTTTACTTTCTCCTCCAAGGAAATAACGTCGATTTCAATTCTCTCCTTAGTCTTACCCAGGTCTCCTCTTAGATGATATTTAAAAACACTTTTAAACCACATTTTACATTATAAAGGTTTATTGACTAAGAGTTTTACATGATATTTTGCTCTTAATAAATATGTATGCTATTACATTTAGTCAGCAATAATATCTAAATTTTATTTTTAACTGACACAAAACTGTTCACAGTGTTGCAGTGGTCTTGATTAAGTCACAACCTTAAAAAACTATTTTATGTGCAACTATAGATTGTGTAGCCTGGGGATGCTGTAGTCATCTTTTTCTGCATGTACATTCTATGATGCTGTCACAATGAAAATAAGCACCTGAAACTGCTTATTTCAGAATCTAATCTCATTATAAAGCAACACATGATTGTTATGAGAGTTGGGGACATCTAGAGCAATCAGCTATTTAACACTATACACAGGGCAAAATTTATATTATTTATGCTTTTTAAAAATGTATTTGAACATTAACCAAAGGTAATTTGGTGAATCTACACTAATGTCATACAAAATAGACTTTTAGAGAGGGTTTCTAACAAAGAAGAGGCAGTTCATACTGACAAAAAAAATGCATTAGGAGTAGCAAGAAATATCAGTCACTGCAAGAGAATCATCGTGGAGACTCATCAGTGACGTTACATAGGAGCATCATGGAGACTCATCACAGTGATGCTACACTAGGGGAGTCATGGAGGCTCATCACAATGACACTGCACCAGGAGAGTCGTGGAGACTCACCACAGTGACGCTGCACCAGGAGCAGCACAAGTTTTAGCTTTTTCCCAGGAAGAAATTTGGATTAATTTTATTAGTGCAAACTAACACAAAGTTTGTTCAACTTAACCCTATTTCATCAAAAAAGAACGCATAAGATATAGATTTCACAGTATTTTCTGTCATTTGATGAATTAAACAAGAATAAACCTGTATGGAGAATCAGGTTCAACAGTATCATGCTAAACTGCCTTGTTGAGGCTTAGTATGCTCGTGAGTACCCATTATGACTATGATTTACATTTTAGTGAAAATATCACTCAGTGAAATAAAGAAGAATGAGAGGAAAGGGTTAGGGATAAATAGGCATGACATCACACCATCCATGTGACCTCCCAGTAGGCTGGCGAATTTTATTAGTGAGTTTAACAAGGTCTGATATTAAATGGTTCAGGTACAAAAACTGGGCTACTGTCACACACCATCTTGAATGAAAAGAAATCTGAAAATTTTTAAAAATTTTGAAAGGTGATGGGATGTCGTTCTGTAGTAGAACACCTACTTGCGTGGCATGCATATAATCTCAACACACACATACACGCAAAAAAATAGTATTAATAATAATTATGGAAAGCATGGAATATTTTTGATTAAATACACATTTATAAAGAAAAAATACATGGCACACATGGAGGAAAAGACTGACATGCATGGAGGAAAATCACACTTCAAGGCTTTTTAAAAATGTGTGAGGATTGATGATGTGCTCATTCAAAGTTATAAGGAAACAAGAAGGTGGAGAGTAACAAAGCATAGTAAATGTAAAACTGGTGATTGACCAGTGGGGAAGTCTGTTAGGCTGTTGCAGGAAGGAAATCACAGTGGCATTTTTGGGCAGATATAAATGGAGTAGAATGTTTAGGACCTACACATGCACACTGATGGGACTTATGACAAAGGGTAGCCTGAAGTGTGTGGGGAAGGAAAACTTGCAGGAAATTATCCTGAATCAATTAGACATGGTACAAAAATTGTCAGTTTTAATCTTTTTTCTCACAGCAAGCATGAGGGAAATTTATAAATAAAGTGCACGTCTAAATTTGATAAATCATAAACTACAGAAAGGGAACAATGTACCTTGAACAGCTATATTCAATAAAGGATTTATTCTAGGTACATGGAAAAAAAAAACTCCTACAAGTTATCAGGAAAAAAGACACCAACTAATCAAAGAACAGGCAAA
Organism: Myodes glareolus; assembly: GCF_982192425.1. NCBI lineage: Eukaryota > Metazoa > Chordata > Mammalia > Rodentia > Cricetidae > Myodes > Myodes glareolus. The sequence goes on from NC_142039.1 coordinate 55,953,554, forward strand.
AAGTCAATGAACCATTATATATTAAAATGTTTTAAAAAGCAGTCTGTAAAAATACTTTAACCCATCAGTGCTTTTAGAGAAGAAAATACAAAACAAATAAGCCAAATTTCCAGTCTACGTCCTATGAGATGGCTTATGAGATGGTAAAGTGTTTGCCATGTATGCAGGAGGACGTGAGTACAGATCACCCAAACTCAGGTAGAGCCTGGAGCAATAGCTCATGTCTGTAACCGCAGTGCTTCTGCAGTGAGCGGGAAGCAGAGATGGGGTAACGGGGTAACCTCTCGAAGCTCTTCAGCCATCTAGCCTGGTATACACAGCAGCTAAACAGCAAAGAGATCTTGTTTCAGGTTGTCCTCTGACCTCCATACATGCAGCATGGCACATCTGCAGCCGTGCTCAAATGTTTCATGTTCACATATGTTTAGCCAATGCCTCCTGAGATACATATTCGAGACACTTATATAGTATATATAAGGCTGGCACGATTTTGATTAGTTCAAAGTGAGAACAACTCAAAAGTCGAACAGAAACAATGAACAGTTTTATACTTTGTCAGTGGAATCCTGTGGAGAAAGTATTAGTGCCATGTACATCAGCAATATATATTAGGAAAAATCTCCGAGGCAACAATGTATACATAATAAGTTACCTTACTTCTTTAATCTTCAATAAACATGAAAGAGCAATTTATTTAATTCTTTTAGAACTCAAGGCAGTGTTTACCTTTGGGAAAATTACAGCGTGAAAGCATCCTCATAGCCATTGAGTCTGCTTCTTTCTTGGACGGCTGGCTGCAAGAGCTGTTTGCTTTATTATGGCCTATTCATCTGGAGAATTACGATTTGTGTATATATTCAAATGTTTGTTGTCTTTTAGTTGTACATAAAAACTGAGAACGAACTCTTTAAAATGGTTCCCCAGGTGGCGCTAAAAGCACAGAGTGCGACAGTAGAATGGCACGGGTATCATGTTCGAGTACGTGTTCATTGTGTGGGTTAGAAATGATATTTTAGTATCCCAGGGATAAGCAGAACGTTGACTGAGTAACACTTTGCGTCTGTTGGGCATGGCGGTGGTAACTGACCTAGGGCATAAACGGCTAAAAGAGAACACAGATTTAACAACCCAATGTGTTCAGTTCAGCACTACATATAGGTTTTGAATCTATATAATTGTTAACGAATGAAGTTGGTGCAGCAAAGTGATGAAGGAAAACTTGGATAGTTGAAGTCAGATGAATCATTCCAGTTTAACTGTCTCATTATTCTTTTCTCTTCATTTTATAAATCCCTTAATACTTTGGTGCATTCTAAATAATATGAGTGAGGGGAAAAGATAAAGTATTTAAGATGTCCATTTGTTATGTGTGTGTGCATATTATATGTTTGGGGTTGTGGTTGCTAAGGTACCCATGTGAAAGTCAGGGCAACTTTGTGGAGTCGCTTCTTTCCTTCCACCTTTATGTGGGTTTGGAGGCTTGAACTCATGTTCCCTGGCTTGTGGGAAAGCGCCTTTACTATCTCAGTGGTCTTACTGCCTCTAAAGACTTTGGAACCCAAATTCTTGCCATATTTCTGTGTTGAGTTGAAGATATATTTTGTCCATAAGAAGGAGATTCATAAAATCATTTCGCCTTGGGTTAGTGAATAAAGAAATACCGAAGTAAATTTAATTCTTTTAATTTTTCTTTTACCCATTCCATTAATTTACATACTCATGCAGGGTGTTCGATTTCCAAAATTAGAGTGTATTTATAATTTATGGTGAGTGATAACTGAGATGTATGGATTTATTTTCTTGCTTTTTAAGCTCACTGAAAATAACATTTGATTATTGAGATTTACAGAATCCTCTTTCTTGAGGATGGATGGTATCAAGACAGATCTAGATTGCCAAGGAGAATATCATCACATTATTCAGGTAGGTGAGGTACCAAGGAAAAGAATTTAAACCAGGGAATTGAATTGCACGTTGCTTCTACAATATGGTGCGTTACTCTTGAACCACAACTTCCCTTTAAGTTATAGCAAACCTCAAAATGCAAAGAGCATCTTCAATCGCTGCTTACTTCATAAGGGAGTCTATTCTGTGTGCTTGAAGCACATCAGAAGGAGCGGCAAGTTTCAGGTTTTGAGTGTAAATGCTCGAAGACTCGGGAGCTCTGTCACCTGTGTGTCCTAGTGCCCTTTGTTCTGTCCAGCGTCACATCCCTTGCCCCCTTATTACAGTTGCACACCACAGATCTCCACGTCTGGAGCCTGTCAACCTCCAACACAAAGGAACAATGGGATGTTTTCTTTTTCACCACCTAATTCTTTTCCCCTTAGATGATGGGACTCATTAGCTTGCTCCATGTCAGGAAAAAACACAGACAGAAGCTGGTGGAGTCGGCCGCGACAGAGGTTTCTGCCCAGTCTCCAGGAGGCAAGAGGCTGCGAGAGCCTCTGTGTGGACAAATGGTTTCTGTGGGTGGTCCGCTGGGAGGTAACCGGAGATCTGCAATACGTCCACTACAATCAACAGAAGGGTACAACAGCTGCACTGTGGGGAGCTGGGGGAGAAGAATTTGTTTAAATAAAACCACAGGCTTGTCAGAGTGGGAACGTCATTCTCAAAGGCTCTGGGCACCATCTAAGGACATCCAGATTGACAACCATTTAGTCTCAGGCCAAAGCACTGATAAAATTTAAACTGAGACAGTAAGATATGCAAACCAAAGCATGCATCTTACAGCTTTGGGCACATTAGTGACTGCTAGCCTTCTAAAAGCTCTTCTGTGGAAATCTTAATGTAAAGTCTCTCTCCTCTGCAATAGAACCAATCAGAGAATATGTGATAAACCTGTTGGTAGCCGGTGGCTTATTTTATATTCAGTATTAGGTCAGGATAACAAGAGTTAAAAGTACCCACTGAAGAAGCAGATTCATGGCAAGATTTTCGGTGGTAACCAACAAAAGCTTTATTAAGAGAGTGAGGTGTGCATCTAGCCCTTGAATATCCTGGAGCGTGCTTTAACACAACATGTGCTATGGGCATAAAGATTATTTAAAGCCTGTTGGCTCCAATCTTAAAAGAAATTAAATCATGGCTCAACTAAATTATGTCTTGGGGAAGTAACCATGCCAATCTTGGCCGAGAGTGAAGCCCGGCGGGACATTACTGCCACCAGAGAATTCTTCACTGGATGCTGTGAACCTCATGAAGGGCCACCGAAGAGTTCACAGACAAGAGCAGAAGAAAGCAAAGCCAATACCTTAACCTAAAATCTTTTGCTGTTATGTTCTTTTCTTTCCATGTTTTATAGTGTGCAGACAGTTTATTGTTTCACAGGAGAACAGGGCCTTTTCCCATTAAAACTGCAATGAAAAGAGGAATTACAAGCAAAGAACAAATTGGAATGAAAAGAGAAAACTTTCTAAGTAAGCCTTTCCAATCTAGGACTTCTGATAAATAACCTCCTCCAATCTAGGACTTCTGAGATTGTAGCAGATGTTTTGAAAAATAAACCTAAAGCAACAACAACAAAAACTTTCCCTATCTGGTTTTAAATAAAAGAGCCTTCCCATCAGCAGTAAAAACATAATTTTGCTGGATCTTTATTGTAACTCTTCTAGATACAAGTAGGTGATCAATTGCTTTCCTTATGCCAATATATTGATCCCTAAAGTACTGTGAAGTACTGCACTCTGGTGTACTGAGTAAAGTACTGATCCCCAAAGAACTGAGTGAAGTACTAATGTCTGATATGCCGAGTGAAGATATTTTCGATGACTTTTGTTGTATAAAAAAAAATAAGTAGGCAGACGGGTCAAAATATGCTTTTCCGTGATTGGCCTTGGCAGGCATCTTCCAAAATGGGGTGTCCCCAAAGAAGAAAAGAACAGCTGTTCCCAGCAGTGAGCAAAATCCCCTCAATGAGCCGCAGTTTCTGGGTGACTTGCCACAAGTCACTCAAAGGGTCTATTTGCACATTTGATTGAAAATTGACTCTCAGATTTGTTGCAAAAACTTTCCTACTGTTGATGAAGTGCCCGAACAGGGTAGAGCAAAGCCACCTTCAGTGTGTCTCATCAGATCCACCTCAAGTGATTTCACATTTAATACATGCTATGTATTGTCTGTTATTATCAGAGAAGAATGAACATGACAATCAATTTAACTGAGCCAGCATTGATTTTTTTATGTGATTACAGGAAATCTCCTAGATGCTAAATGAATATGGTCAAATCTGTAAGTAACACCAATTCATCCTGAAAATGGAATTAAAAATCCACTTTAAAATTTTATGTATTCAACTCTCAAATTCTAAATTAACTAATAAAAAGCATAACTTTCTTGAATATATATTTTTTATTGACTTTTATTGAGCTATACTTTTAAACATATAGTTACATTCCCGTTTGCTATATATACCAACTTTACTAAAGAAAGAGACAGTAGGAGATTTGAACAATATTATTCCAAATTCATACTTGCTCTGGTATATTGATATAAATTTTAGATTTGTTCATGGAATAGAAATATACCCTAAAATTAATGTTATGGTCATTCTGGCTTATTTTTTTTCTTTATTTTTCGAGGGGCAAAGAATAAAACCAAGGTTTCAGGCATGCTAAGCAAGCATTCTACTATAGCATAGGCTGATAGCCTGTTTGTCCCATATATTTGCCATGGGGAAAGCAAAGCAAGATGGAGTTTTGTGACACAGAGCTGACCCTGCCATTCTCCTCACAGTTGGCGTGAAAGGCAGCAGTCTGTGGTGCAAAGGAAAGCTGAATTGGTTCCACTTCTCTTTGCGGTGACTGAATCCCTAAGAAGAAGCAGCACAGGCAAGGGAAGGTTTGCTCTGTTTCACAGTTCCAGACACACAGTCTATCCGCATTGCTCCTGCAGTCAGAACACTGGGAGACGAAATGCCAGTACTCAGCTTTCCTTTTCCTTAGCATCCACTCTGACCTCCACTGCCTGAGATGACATTTCCCACATTCAAGGTGGCTCTCCCTCTTTGGCTAATCCCTTCCTGGAAACACCCTCAGAGACACACCCAGAGGGGTGTTTACATGGCTATCCTAAGCCCTATCAGCTTGACAGTGAAGATGAACAATCTCAAGGGCCTTGCTGCCTTTAGTTAAGAGTACTTCCTACCGAGACCCTTCTTTCTAGTTAGGTAATGGTTTCCAGTGGGGGCTCTCAATATTCAAAGTTACCATAGAGAACCCTTAAAATATTGAAAAAGATATTGAAAAAAGTGATAACTTACACAAAAATGGCTGCCCCTCCAGCCAGGCAAACCCCATATACAGATGAGAGGAAACCCCAGATATCCCACAGACCTCATAGAGCGTCATCAGAGATAGGGACTTCATAGTGTCTTTAGAGTCACAGGCCCCCATCCAGAAGGGTCCCAAACTTTAGTAAATAGTAGCTTCCTGTCCTGTCTTTGAAGCTGTGAAGTATGCAACTCTGTAAGACAGAAGTGGCTTAAACTACGAAGTTAAAAGCAAAGACAGTCTACACGGTGTCTTTCGCTCTGTCTACAAATGTATGTGGGACAATAGAGAGCAGGAAGTCAGACACAGGAACAGCATTTGATGTGGCCTTCTGCTGCTGATTACTGACTTGGGGACCCTTCCCTCCCTCTCGTGACTCACTAGTGCCCTTTGATTAAACACAGACTTGGATTCAGTTACCGTAACATGTATCAGTCCTGGGCTTCCTCTCTCTTCAACTTCCTGCTTCGGAAATGAATCCCCACCATCCATGGTTATTCTATCAGGCCTACATGCCCTCTTAACTGGAGAGATGGAAGCAGGCTGTTATGCTTCAGGATGCTTGGACATGGAACTGGAAACCCTTTGTCCCAAGACTGCACACTTGTCAGTGCTTCGGATTCCCAGGCAGAGCTGACCATATGAGCGAAAGAACTCCGGGAACCCAGCAGGGTCTGCTCTGGTTTCTTTCTACCTCATCCTGTCAACCTTGAGATATTTTTGCTTTCATTTATGTGCATTTGCTCATCTGATGTTTGGTTGTTACAGATTCACTGCCTTCATTAGAGTCTGCTTTCCTTAGTGGTACCCAAGGATGGAGTGACACTCTCCGTGGTCACAACAGTCAAGGTGCTCACTGAATCTGCATGCCAGAATTGAACAAACTCCCATGTATCGCACCCCTGTAAATTTAAGAGGCTTCCTTGTAGAGACTGTGACTATGGATGATCCATTCAAGATCATGTACTTTAGGGAAATCTCTCAGGGGATGGTAGAGCTAGAACTTTCAATTTCTCACCACATAATGAAATTTCTAGACGAGCGGGTGGCATTCAGCAGTGCCTCTAAAGGCAAGAAAGTTCCTACTTACTAGATCTTTAGTTTTTTTTTTCTCCCTCTCTGAGGTAAGGTCTCTCTGTGTAGCCCTGGCTGTCCTGGAACTACCTCTGTAGACCAGGCTGGCCTTGAACTCACAGAAATCCTCCTGCCTCTGCCCCCCAAGTGCTGTGATTAAAGGTGTGCGCCACAACCACCCAACTACTTCCTATCTTAAGCTGACTTATAATTTATACTCCTACCTTCTGGTTGTGCCGCATTTTTCCCTCCCACCCACCTGGGTGAAATAGGGAGGACTCAGCCCAAGCCACAGCAGATGGAAGTTTCTGGTAATGCTCTCCTCTTCACAAATGCGGGAGTTACAGAGCAGAGAGCCCCTCTCCACCACCAAGTTCTGTTGCTCATTGGCTGCGTCTGTGACCCCAATGCATTGTAAGAGCTGATTAATAAGAGGAAAGAGATTCCGTTTTATCCATTTTGTATATATATGGAGACTCTTCCCAAGTGAGTGGTCGGAAGAAATGTACAGAGAATGATGCTTTTAGACATTGCTGACTAAGTATAAGAAATCGTGACAGTGGCTACTTGAACTAACGTAGTAATTTTTGGAGGTCGTAAGTAAGAACAGTTTGGAAGCCTGAAGCTGGAAGACTTCGGAATTTGTTTATTCAGGTTCTGCAGCCCAAGCTTAGGGTTAGGATGATGACCACGGTCTGGTAACCAGGGGTATTTTTTCATTTGTATGGGCTGCACATCCCTCCAGAGACAGCCTTTATGGTTTGCTCTGTGGAGGGGAGAATGGCAGCACTACCCCCAAGGAAGTTTGATTTCCATACGTGAGTTCAGATTGAAATAATCAATGGGCCTGTTTTAGAAACTTTGAGATGGTGTGTGTTTGACACCTTCAAGGTACCAGAAGAAGGCTCCTAGAATATCCTTCTGTTAACCTGTGTGGGGGCAGGTGGAAATTCTCTCCTGTGGCACAGAATACAGTGTAGCCCCTTCTGAAGTTTGTTGCCCAGTCCCCATCATGGTTCAGTGTAGACAGAAAAGGATCAATAGCCATTGACTTCTGACTTGAGACTTGCAACAGGTATGCATCAAAGTTTTCAAGAAATAGTTCAGAATTATTAAATAAAATAGTGTGCTTACTATCCCTTTTTCATTTCTTCAACTTTCATCCTATTATTTTTCTATTGTGACAGAATATTGACATTTTAGTTTCTTCAGGGTGTCATTTTTTTTTTTTTTTGGTCTTTTGTTTGGTTTTAGAGTTATATATAGAGGACTCAAACTCCAATTTTGGAACCCTGTTACATTTTTTTTGTTACAAACAAGTTAATTTGGCTCTTGGAAATCAAAGGTCTTTCTTTACTAATAAGAGGGGAGTGCCAAATTAACAATAGTCATATAAAAGTTTTGTAAAGTAATTACCACAAAGTGTTTAATATTGCATTTGGCATGAGTTGGCATTTGCTCATCTCATCCCTACACTATACAGCCTGATTTTCCCTGATGAGTTTTGTCTGCAATGAGTAGAAAAATACATACATGTATGTTTAATTCAATTCAGGCAAAATTTATGGAGGACCTACTATGTGCTAAGTGTAATAATAACCCAAATTGTCTTTTATTGAATTTTTTCTTTCTCTGTTTAAGGCCCTAGGCTAAGAATTTCATTGCCTTATATATTTTGATTTGACTACTATGGGTAGGCCCAAATGACATACAAAATATTAAGCACGTAGGTCTTGCCATTTGGAAGAAAAGAAAACTAAGTTTGAAAGAATGAATGAACTTTTACTACCTAGCAAGAGGCAAGTCTTCTAGGACTGATTCATAATACTATAATTTATTCTGGACCTTTGCGTGTCAAGATAAATCTTCCAATTTCTGTGGTTTTCTGTGTTTCAGCTCTGTTGCAAGCAAATGCCATTTAACAGGTGAGGGCAACTAGAAAGCTCTGGGTGAACTGTTCCACGTCACCACATTTTATTAGAAATCTCCATTGCCTCCTCTTCATTGACAGGAAATGCTCAGGATTAAGACGTCTGCTGCTGATAGGGCTTGCCAACATCAGCAGCACAGTCACCTGTTTTCAGGTGCCACACTGCCTGCCACCTTGTTTCTTTGGGATGCTGTGCCTTCATCCTTTCCTTAGTTTGTCTGAGTCTGAAAGGGTTTTCTCAGTACAGGAAACTGCACTCTCTCTAGTACAGGAAGAAAATCCAGGGTGCGACTTTATTTATACTGCTTTTGTCAGGGAACAGAAGCACACAAGGCAATCCATCATGAATGAGGGTGTGTTTAAACTACATTCATAAGCAATAAATCTTCTTCCTATTGTCTACATTCCCATTTCAAGTATTAGGAGGACTTTACTCCCCGTGAGTGAGAAAGTCTTATTTATAGGGTAGAAAATAGGAGTAGAAAGGCCGATTTTAGGGAATCAAAAATCACATTAAGACACAAGCCTGGAAACATTTGATTCAGATGACATATACTCAGATGGAATCTGGGCATTGAGAATCACTCACTGATCTGTCTGTATGAAACCAAGAGTGAGGTAGGGATGTAGTACAGAGGAGCCAAAGCTAGACATAACCTGGGCACTGGGTTCTATCTCCAACTGGGCAGGCAGGGAAGAAAAATAGAGGGGCGAGAAAGTAGGAGAGAGGGAAAGGTACAGAGGGAGAGAGCTGAGGAGGAAAAGAAGAAACAAAGAACTTACCTAATTCTCATATCATGTTGTACGTGAATGCACTGAGAGTCTCACTGTGCATGCATTTGGGTTTCTACAATGATGCAGCAGAGACTCTATTGTTTTGCTATCTTTGTGGCATACCCATTCATCACAGGTTAGGGAGAGAAGCATTCTGACGTGTGGCTAAATGGTGCTAATGTGAACACTTTGTTCCCTCTGAAATATGCCTTGACCTCACAGTTGTTTCTTGTTTCTGGAACCACTAAGAGGATGAAAATATATTCAAGAGGCAACACATCAAAAGTGTCACCCAACATTAAAAGAAAAAAAGGAGTAAGATGAAATCACCCACAAAAGCCATTTCAAGCTCAATGTCAAGTTCAGCTCTGTATATATTTTCCTATAGAGTTCCTTAGGAATGACTCCCTCATAAATCTGCCACCCACCTCTTAATTAAACTCTTTTAATCATAATAGTAAAGCAACTCACTAGAGATGAAACGAAATTCACATCTTGAACCATTAGACACCGGGTCAAAAACCAAGGCTGGTTGTATGGTGGCAGAACCATCCTCCGAATGTCCCTCGTTTACAGGGTGTTGTGACAGAGTGAAGTCTGTTTCAGCTGCTATGTGGCAATGGCTGTTATTTTGAAACATAAAAAGATACTGAAATACAAAAGGCCTTGAAAAGACCAGGGTAAGATCAGATAAAAGGAAAAAGAAGAAAAAAAAAAAAGGAGAAAGGAGCAGGCATCCTGGGAAGGTAACTGCCCCACCATGGACTGACAGGAAGGTTGTATATTTTTAGAATATACTGAAAGGAATGGTGCTTTTACTTAGGGTTTTATGGCTTACCACGAGATGCAATTTTCTGGCCTTATATGCAGTTGTAACAAAAGTCAGGGACGTTTTATGATAGCTGCCACAGTTCATAAATGATGGGATATACTAAAATATTTATAGAACTGTAAAATCTTGATTTCTCTCTGGTTTAGCAGATGGGGCTCTAAAACCAGTTCCCAGATTGTCACATTTCTTCACCCTTTGATGACAAAGAAGCCTGTTATCAGTGCTCTTCTCTGGAGAACAAGTCCACCAGTGTGAGCAGGGTCACACTGTCAGTCAATTATCCGGAGTTGAGCAATGCCAATTAAGGAGGCTTTGAACAGAAATTATAATTACTCCAGACATAGATCTTGGCATGAGGCTCTGGGCTCATGTAGATAAGATACCCTCGGATGTACTTTTTATCCATTCCCTTGTCTTCATTTCTGGGAAATTTCACTTCCAAAGCTGTTATCTCCCGCAGAGATAAGCATCACGCTGTTATTAGGCTAGTTTGTTTAGGTGAAGGAGAGAATTTCTGTTGTCATCTGTGTGCCTGTTTTTCTTCAAAACTATTCTCTGGGAAAAAAATGGCTAGACCACGCAAGGGTACCAAACCCAAGCACCTTTTAAATTTAAGGAATGAGTAAGGGTGAGAGTGATAAAGGTGAGGAACTTACATTGATGTATTAAGTTATGTTTATGTTTATGTATTAAGTTATGTTATGATGTATTAAGTTATGTTAATATTTTAAAGGATATTATGGGAAAAGAAATGAAAATATTTTATTAAAAAGTACTTAACTTATAAATGAAAGCTATAAATAGAGAAGTGGATGGTGTAAGTGATAGGTATTATGGGTAAATCAAAGATAGATAGATAGATAGATAGATAGATAGATAGATAGATAGATAGATGAGCTGATAGTTAGTGGAGAGATAGCTATATCCATACATATATAGATACACAAATAATGGATAGAAAAACGATAGACAGTAGAGTTGTTGATAACTTGGATAAACAGATCAGAATAGGGGATAGACTAGATAGATGAAAGACAACCAGATAGATTGTTTCTATATTAGACCAACCAAGTCTTTAATTTGGATCAGCACCATGGCCATAAGCCAATTGTTCACTGAGAATTATGAGAAGTCTCTCCTAATACTCCCAATTTTTAAATAGGATGACTTGTATTATTCAGTATAGAAGAAATACATTGCAAGTAAACATCTTAAACACATCAGGTCTTCAGATTAAAATAATGATGAGAATCACCTGACTGGGAGCTTTTCAGGACTAAGAATCATGAGACTTTTCAAAAGTCTAGGTTTAGAACCTCAAAGTGGGCAGAGATAGAGGACTAGGCCTCCTGGAGAGAAAGGAAATGAGGATGAGCAAGTGAGTTGGTGGACCAAGGCCCTGTCTTATCCTTTTGAGCTGAAGGAGGCTGTAATTAAAACCGTTAACTTGTGCAGCTATATTGAATATTTAATTTTCGATTTTCAGAATTATCCTTAATGAAATATCACACAATTCTTTCCTTGTGTACATCTAGCAACAATAACATTTTATTATAAAATGGATTAAGTCTTACTAATAAATTATCTTAAAACAGCCAAAAATAAGCTATATTTATCATGATGATGTGGCAATTGTTAAGATGATATTTTGAATATCATTATGGAACTTCATGTTATATTCTAGGGCAGAGACGGAGTGTGGGTAGGTCATAATGGAGCAAACATACCATGAATTCAAGGATATTGTGGAACATCCTATATTGGAGCATTCTGTGTAGAGCTTTCTTCATAGTGGCCTACTGTGCTGCTTTAGTGGCATTGCAAAGTAAGAAGCTTATTTAATTGATTTTAACCACAGGAAACATTATAAAGGATACATGGAGAAGACCTGTGCTGTAGCATGAAAAGAAGTTTTGAAACATGGAAAATTGAAGTATAATTCTAGGATCATGTTAATATTTGTTTTTTATAGAACATAGTGCATTTTTAGTGTAAACTAAGGAGATAAGTTCATACTTTAATATAAACTCAATACCAGTGCTTTTATCTATGATTTAACTGTTAATGCATTTTAAATATCTTTAAAACATATATAAAACATATAAAATGATATTTTGTACTGATTGGTTGGTGAAAATGCAGTGACTTTGGTTTTGGGAACAACTGCACCTTCTCTGTAGAAGCTGGTTTAATAGATCTTAGCTCAGTGTTCATGATAATTTTATAAAACAGTTATACACCCAAAAGAAAAAAAATGACATCAATTGAACTTAGTGGAAAGCTGGATACTTATAACTTGATATTTTTTTTGATACAGGGTTTCTCTGTAGCTTAGGAGCCTTTCCTGAAACTAGCTCTTGTAGACCAGGCTGGTCTCAAACTCACAGAGATCTGCCTGCCTCTGCTTCCCAAGCATACAGCATATAACTTGATTTTCTAAGCAGTAAAAACCAACAAAGGACTTTATCTGGAAGAGATGTTAAGAAAGAGGTAGCAAAAAAACAAAAAAAGAAAGAAAGAAGGAAAGAAAAGAAAGAGGTAGCTCATATTAAAATACATATAGCTGGAAATAGAGTCTGGTGTTTCTGTAAAGTACAACAGAGGGGGAGGAAGAAATGAGGAGAGGAAGCGAGAAACAACAAATAGTCACTGTATGAAACACAAAGAGCAAAGATAATACATATACATTAGAGACCTGGATATGGACTCAATCCAGAGATAATCAGTTTGAAAACTGTGAAATAATAAGACAAACAGCTGGTATAGGAAGTCCCTCTGGCTATGTCTTGCTTTTCTTGGTTACTGAATAATGCTCTTTGGGCCAGTGGCTTAGCAGAATAGAGATAGGTGGAAAAAACTAAACTGAATGCTGGGAGAAAGAAGGCAGAGTCAGTGAGAAGCCATGGAGTCGCCAGAGGAGAAAGACGCGAGCCACCAGCTGGAACCTTGCCAGCCGGCCAGGAGCCTCATGGTGAAATATTAAATAGTAGAAAAAGGTTAAGTTAAGATATAAGAGTTATTCATAAATATGCCTAAGGTATTGACCAAACAGTATTGCAAATAATATTATTTATGTGTGATTATTTCATGGTCTGGACAGTTGGGAACGAATTGTTCAAATGTTTTCTTGGTGAATTTTCAGGATAGCAGTATGTGCACACACCTGAATGAGGAAGTGTTACTTTGTTATAATCACCGTCTACAAGTTTAAAACGAACAAATTATTCACCCCGTGACCTCCCATCCCTTTTCTATTTTTTTTTTCTGCAAGATGAGTTGACAGTTTACAATCTTGTTGACTCCAGGCTTTCAGGTATTCTGATCAGCATTTTGATTCCATCACTTTAAAGAGTGGGGTCTTGTCAACTACTCACTTAACATTTAACAAGCTAAATTTGTAAAATTTTCAATAAACAATCCACATAAAAGGTTTTTAAAACCTAAAATAATTTGTAGGTGGCTCTTACAATTTTATAGACCCTTGAAGATTGATATAATGACCCCTCCCTGATAATCTTCTTATTCAGATTACTATCTCAAAAAGTAGATCGAATTCTGGGAATTTAGTCTTCCTTCCCAAAGCAGCTGCGTGCAAGTATTTTACTAGAAAAGTAGACTATTCAAATAGGTATCTTAGGAGAATAGGAGGAAGGCATTGCATGATCATAATGAGATAAATCATAATGATGGGAAAGTTACACTTGGGATAGAACTTGGCAAGCTCTAAGCAACAAGGTCTCCCAGGAGGCCTGGGACAGATGATAGGCTGATGCTTACTATATATTTTCTTGAACAGAGTACACAGTAGCAAAATAGAACTATTACAAGAAAGGAGATGGAATGAGATGAGATCTTGTTATCTACAGATGGTTGATTTGCCTTAGTGTGATGAAGGCAGTCTATAAAAAATGCCACAGGCCAGTATGTCCTTGAATGGTATGCTTCATGTCCTGAATAATTCTTCTCCCCCAAACTGATATCTTGAAACTCAATCACCAATATTGTGGTGATAACAAGTGGGTATTTTGAGACATGCTTAGATATAGTAGAAAATTTATGAGTGGTACTAGTGACCTTACAGAAAGAGGTCATAGAAGGCCACCTTGCCTCTTTTACCCTTTGAGGATGCAGTTGGAAGATGTCATCTATGATGCAGAAAGCAAACCATCAGCAGAGAAAAATTTTAGCACATTATTCTTGGCCTCTAAGACTGTAGATAATGTATTTCTGATGTTTATGACTGCTTACCTTAAGATAAATTAAATGGCATATAGCCTAATAATAAAATAAGCAAAATGTTTCTGGAAGAATAATGCAATTACCATCTTAAGAAATAATTTCATTCTTAGACAAGCAAAGACCTAATGCCTGTGATTCTACTAGTATATGCCAAAATATTTGATCGTATTTTGGTGATGACTTAAAATAATTTATAGGGAGGAATAGAGATATGAGAAATGAAACATGGTCCAATTATCTACAAACCAAAAATCAACAGCACGGGCAGAACAATGGGGCTGAAAGAATAAGCCTGAGTACATGAGAAAGCACTGGTTAGCTCTGCCTGGAGTTGAATTTAGAATGTGAAAGCACTTGCCTAACAAGGCAGCCTTTGTTCATCATCTTGTAATAACTGAGGAAATGACAGCTTCCAAGAATATTGATCTGTGCCAGTCATTCCCAGCAAGAAGTTAGATTAAAGTTCTATTAGCTGAGAGATGAGTTTCACTGGGTTTTAAAGTAGGCATTCATTGTGAAGGATGTGTGTTATAAGCACACAAAGAGGTAGGTTATTTCCCTAAATGATGCTACAGTATGCATCTGGTGCAGAGCTACGGTCCTCTGTTCTCAGAACATATCAATTTGAGAAAAAGAAAATTCTTCGGTTCATCCTACAATACATTTGCTCCACTTAGGAGCATAATTTGTAAAGTTTGGCAGTAGGGAATCATAAGCATCTATGTGTCTTTTGCTCTAGAGATTCAGTATATTTGTCTTGGATAAGAGGGGGTGATATTTCCTGGTTTTTTTTTTCTTCTTCAGGAAATGCTAGTGGGAAAATTAACTGGGAGTTTTGTAGCATTGTCTCAATGCTGGTTAGATTATATTTATGATCCAAACTCGTACTACAATGCTCAGTGTTTTCATATGGGAGATGGGCATACAGGCACATAATAAGAGTTTATTTATAATCCCGGGAGTATCTCTGATCAGTCATAATGTCTCAGACGGTACACTGAGGCCATCAATTTCCCCAAATTAATCTCTTCAAGAAAAGCTGATAACTACCTGTTTGATGAGTACACCCATGGGGCTGACAAATTTGGCATGATTTAAAATTAAATAGGCTATCATATAAATATTAACACAGTTGTGTGTAAGGTTGAGCTGAAATGAAGCAGAATGCATTTGAGTTTGAGTGTACCCTTAATTACTGCAACATCTGCCATGCTTTTCCGAAGGTACCCCCGAGATACACCTGAAGAAGAACACTCACCTGTGCGGGAATGCAAGCACAGCATAGAGTACAATGCAAAGGGAGCTACTAACAAATTAGTCCTTAATAAGATAGCAGCCCTTTGCCAACTTATGTCTTTAATCAAATAATTCCACTGGAAAGGCCAAATGTGGCATTATTTACCCCTGTGACTGGAATTCTGACGGGCTTTTAGCTACTTTGGCTGTCACTGTGATAAAATGCACTAAATATATTAGGATAGAAAGGTTTATTTGGGCCTCCAGTTCCAGCAGCACACAGTACATTGTGGCAGCAAAGACCCAGCAGGAGGCAGGAGAGGCACAGTGGCAGACTCAGCGGGCTCACTGGACGGGGTGCATTCACACCCAGGAAGCAGACAGTGAGGGTCAAGGGACTCAGCTAGAAAGTCTCAAGTCTGTCATTAGTGACTCACTTCCTCCAGAGAGGTGCCATGTACTAAAGGTTCTATGATCTTCCCAAACAGAGCCATTGACTGGGAACCAAGTGTTCAAACACAAAAGCTTATGGGAAGCATTTCACATTCAAACAACACTGCCCGTCTCGTGAAGTACAGAAGCATGTCCTATATGTAGTGAAGGGCATTCTACCTTTCCTTGTAGTATTCAAATAAAGCAAATATTGAGCTTCCTACCTTACATATTTTATATCTTGTGTGATAACTTAGTTCTTTCTCCTAGAAAGAAATTTCTTAATTCATTAACGTTTGTTGTAGCCTAAAGTATGAGGCCTGTGTTAGGCAGCATTCTCCAAGCTGGTCCCAAGGATTCCCACCTTCTGGTTTACATGGTAGGCACTGTCCCTTTCAGTAAAAAGGATGATGAAGTTACCATATGTGAACAAGAAGAAAGAAATCTCACTATCATGGTAAAATCATCTTACGTAAGACGTGTCATCATCAAGTAAGTAGAACTTCTAATAGTCTTGAAGGAGCAAAGACATGGTCATGTGACTCCTCTGGAAGATAACGAAGTGGTCTCGAGACTGACAAATGTCGAGAAAGTAGCAGCTTCTATTTTACAACCAGAAGCAACTGAGTTATATAGGGAAGCTGAAGGAGCCTGAAAGAAGGTGCTGAGCTTCTGGTTCAATGGCAACATCATCTTAATGTCCACAGAAGACTAGCTCATGCTGACATGGTGACTGACACTCTGTAGTTAGGGGACAAGCTCCAACTGGCACGATGGCTAGCCATAGGCAGTTAGGAAAAAACTCCTGCTGGCATAGTGGTTAACCCTCAGGGATTAGGAGACAAGCTCAGGCTGGCATGGTGGCTAACCCTGAGTACTTAGGGAACAAGCTTATGCTGTCTGGTGACTATCCCTGGGGAATTCATGAGAGAAGTTCTGCTGCTTTAGGTCACCATGTGGTGGTTTATTATGTCCAGATAGAGAATTGTCATTGGCACTTCCAGGTTTGTTGAGAGAAAATATTTTGTGTTTATGAGATATGAAATCACTGTAGTTGAAGGAAAGGAGTGATTTATTGGAAATCTCAAACTTGGACAATGGATTGCTTAGCACAGAAGCCAGAGCCCAAAGAAAAAAATGAAGTGCAACCTCATTAAACTTGCATTTGAATGGAAACATATACATGTGTGTAAGATGCTCAACTCCTACACATGCCGAGGAAGCACCACTGAAAATGGTAATTAACACTCTGTGTTCTTGAATACTTTCAATTATAATCCAGAAGACCCTTTCTTACGAAGGCTCCAGTTTTGATTTTTCGATTTTGCAATGCTGAGAAATTGATGCCCTTTTGGTAAAAACATGGCTTTTGAAGCTAGAGTTTTTCCCTAACTGGCTTTATCTAGCCAGTCACTCTTCTCTATCCACATCACACATGGACAATGACAACAGCTACAAGTTGACCACGAGATCGTATGAGTCCACCACCTACCTTTAACAGTGTTCACTGTTACTGTTTACTGGTATTCAGAAGGTTGAGAGTCAAAGATATATTTGGCGCCACTTCCAACTCATGGTGGTTTTACCAGCATATAGCTCCATGATGTTCCAGGAACAGATGTAGGCTAAGAATTGAGAGAAAAACACTGTACATACAAGAAGTTTGCTGTTTTTCTGTTTTCTCCAGCATTTGTTCTTTTTGGCCATTAGTCATTATAGTGTGACTAAGAGTACATGTCTTTATGTTGCTCTTTGTCTTTATTTACATCTTCAACTTTTCTTTACACAGTTGTAATCCATTTTCAATCTAAGTATTTTGAAATGATTTTGGTGGTTGTATATTGACTCAATATAACAAACCATTATCATAATTAATGTTTATTTTTTGATAGCTGAAGTTTTCATTATAGAACATTACTCTGTACATGCCACTTGGATTCTTTTTTTTAAAAAAAAAACCCTCTCATTATAAACTGAAAACTGGGAATGTTTCTAAGAGAAATACCTTAAAGAATTGAAACTATCTAGAAAATCACCTCACCAAATATTTTAGTGTCATGATCAATACATAACGTATATTCTATTCTAATGGTTAACATATTTGTCAACCTAACAAAATGTAGAAATATCTGATAGATGGGCCTCTGAGTATGCCTTGATGGGGAGGGAATGTCTTAGCTACATTATTTAATGTGGGAAGACCTTATTAATAAGGAATAGACCAAGGGTGCTTTAGTGGAGAAAGAGAACAGAGAAATAGCATACATGTATTCCTTGCTGATTGTGAACTTAATGGTACCCATGTATGTCATCAAGGTCTTGCCCACCACAGTGCATTTAAATGTGGAACTGTGAGCTAAATGAACCCTCTCTCCCTGCAGCATCTTATAATAGCATCAAGAAAAGAAATTAAGATGCTTACTCTTTAAAATGTGGAGTTGCTTAGGTATGGTGGTACACAATACCACCTGAAGAGCTGGAGGCAGAATGATCAAGAGTTAGAGGCCAGCGTGGGTTATCACTTACGGTTGGAAAGATGGCAGCTAATCTGTTAATATCTGATGTACTTCCAGATTATGGGAGTTCAGCCCTCATTAATCATGTCAAAGGCTCATAACCATCTGTACGGATGTAAGAAGTCCTTCTGTATATGTGTTGTTTTTATTTGTTAATGAATAAAGAAATTGCTTTGAGCTTATAGCAGAGCGGGACAGAACAGAGCTAGGCAGGGGAAACTAAACAAAATGCTGGGAGAAAGAAGGCAGAGTCAAGAGAAATCATGTAGCCCCCCTGGAGACAGATGTCAGAATTTTACCAGGTAAGCCACAGCCTTGTGACAATACACAGATTAATGGAGATGGGTTAATTTAAGATATGAGTGAGCAAGAAATACGCTTAAGCTATTGGCCAAACAATATTACAAATAATATGGTTTCTGTGTGATTATTTCAGGGCTAAGCAGTCAAGAACAAAAAAGCAGCCTTTTACTACAAATTGATACCAACATGGCAAACTAAAATCCACTCAAAACCTGAGAGAGTTTGGGAAGAAATTCTAGGCAAAAACAAACAGACAAACAACAAAACAATAAAACAACAAAACAACACGGCTTAATGCCGTTGACTCCTTTAAAAGAGGTTTTCTTAATTCAATGGTAGCAGAAAAAATGCTGTGCAGTTTGAAATGGTGGCTTTCTGGGTTATGCTGCCAGCATAAACTCTGGCTCATTCAGGAGGCCAAGCATTCGAATGGGTTTTGTGCTCAGTGTGCTGCAAGTTACTTAGTGGCAGCATGGGCCAAATTGTTATCAGAGTTGAGGTAGTGAGCATGGCTCCACTCAGTAGACTCAGAGGCAGTGAGCGGACTTCCGGCATGCTGGACTGGGCAGAGCTAGCAGGTAGGGCTGTATTTGCTCTAGCAATGCCGCTGCTTAGGTTTTTAAGAAGCACCTAGCATTTTAAGAAGCAGTCCTGGTCAGAAAAGGATTACAGATGCACAATAAAGACAAATTTAGAAGGAAATGACCTCTAAATAGGTCACAGTGATGGATAAATGTATGTAAGCCTGGGAGAGAGAAGAAAAAGAGTAAAGAGAGTTATAAAAAAGAGATAGTACAGAGTCATAGACTAAAAGGAATAAAAAAATAAACTGCATAAAATGGAATGTACACAGAGAGTCTAGATTATGAATATTATTGTGTTTTATTTAAATCTTTTCTCGGCAGAGAGACATTTGATTCTGGGGACTACTAAGCTAAACCAACATATATGTTTTAAAACTTCTTTAACTTCAAATTTTGAGTCTAAGGATATGTTGATGTAGAAAAGAGGTTCTTCTTTTGTTTCCACAGAGGATAAGAACCTGTGGAATCCTTTCAGACTAATGTGGTTTGATGGACCAAGATCCTTGAAAGGTCTCTGTGAACACCCCAAAAATTACTTTGCCCAATGAACAGCAGGAAGTAGTTTGTAAAGAAGTATGCACAAATTCCCAAATATTATTTATAAATGTTTGTTTACATTTAAAGGGAGATATGCTATAGAGATTTGCATTGGTATGGATCTTGGTCTATTGATACAAATTTAAGGTCGATTTTGTTATATGTATATGTTAAATGTTAAATGTTATATGTATATTTCTGTTCTTGATTAAGGTATTGTGATTGTGTAATTCATAAAAATGTATAATTAAGAAATATGGGTTAAGAGAGAGTCACCTATAATAGTCAAGCTTGTAATCATTTTAGTTGGGTTTTCTAGATATACAGAGATATATTTCAGTTAGATAGATTATCTTCAAACCTTTCAAAGACCTACACAATATGGCATTTAAAATGTTTTAAGACTTTAGGACTTTTCATGACAGTGAGACAAAGATGCTCCTGGCAGCACCAACTACTTCAAGAAGATGATGGACTTTGAAGAGGTTTCTTATGGTGATGCGGGAGAATTGTCTGTATTCTGTCAATCATATTTTAATAAAATGCTGATTGGCCAGGCAGGCAGTAAAGGTGGGAAAGCCAGACAGGAAGTAGGGGTGGAGAAAAGAGACTGGGAGTATTCTGGGACACAGGAAGCTCTCTCTCCACTCCTGCGCAGACCACCGAAGAGGCAGCATATAACTTGCCCAGCTGAGAAAGGTACGGAGCCATGTGGCTAATGTAGATAAGGATAATGGGGTAATATGTGTCATAAGAACTAATAAGAAGCCTGACCTAATGGGTCAATCAATTTATAATCTTATGGAGTCCCGTCTGTGATTTTCTTTGGGATTTGCCAGCTGTGGGGTACTGGGTGGGACAGAAACCCCAACAAGCCGCCCCCCTCATGTTACATTATGGAGCTAGTTTTCCATTTGGGCAAGAAACTGCTTTTGTCTGAACTACTTAATATTATGCTATATAATCTGAACATTCAGCAACCATAGAGAAATGACTGCTAAACTTTTCTAAAGGTGAGATGGTCCTTTGGGGTTCCTGCTACATAAAAAGAGACTACCAGACATTCTGTAGGACAGAGAAGAAAGCAACTGATGGACTTTGCTTTTTCATGGCAGACAAGATCTTTAAATTTCATGCTTTGTGGAAAAGTCGGTTGGATATTATGAGCCTGTGAGCAGAAGATTGGATGCCCCAACAATATAAAAAAAAACTTTGGGTGACTGTCCAGGCAGCAAGATGTCTCTGTCAATTCTAGAGTTTTGAAAGTTGCTTACAATGCCCTTCCTATTTACTTAGGTAATATTATATCTTTCTGGAGATTTGATGGAGTTAAAGAATAGATAGCTATAATTATATTTTTCTTTAGTTACTATAAAAAATAAAGTAGATATTAGTATTGTTACTATAATTCCTGCCTGATAACTATTTTCTTATATGTATTTTTTCTGTTTTAAAATAAAAGCTTCCTTTTTATTTAAACAGAAAAGGGGATGATGTAGGATTCCCGTCTGTATGCTGTGAATACCATTGGTTAATAAAGTAACTGTCTTCAGCCTATGATAGGACAGAATAAAGGTAGACAGAGAAAACTAAACTGAATGCTGCGAGAAAGAAGGCAGAGTCATGAGAGGACATGCAGCCTCACCAGAGACATATGACAAACCTTGCTGGTAAGCTACAGCCACATGATGATATACAGATTAATAGAAATTGGTTGAATTAAGATGTAAGAGTTATCCAATAAGAAGCTAGAGATAATGGGTCAAGCAGTAATTTAATTAATACAGTTTCTATGTGGTTAATTTGGGGCTGAGAAACTTAGAACAAATAAGTGGCCTACTACAACACTGTACCTATGTCTCCAGGGCATCCACACCTTCTCTTGGCCTCTATACATACCTTCACACACTTTGAAGACACTTACACAGGCATAGTCATACCATAATTAGAAATAAAAATTATATAATTGCTCATTCAGGAAGCATACCAAGTTACCTGATTACAAATCATTGATGCCATGCAATGTTCTGGCTACTTATATTTATATGCAGAATAAACAGGGACTTTTAACTATTAACTTCTCAACAAATGGTTCCCAGGTATAATTATTTCATAAAATAATTTATGATAATGGTAATAATAGCATTATTATTATGCAGCAAAATTTTCATAAATTTGTGAAATACATATATTATGTAGAGAAACAGAGAGATAGATTGGATGCTATATGGAGTCCACAGATCTTACTGAACATGTCTGACAGAATTAGAAGAAAAGACTGCCAAAATACGTTCGCAGACCTCTCAACTATACATCCATTGAGGTTGGTGAACTGATCAAAGGCTTTCAAAATCTTAAAAATCCTCTGCATTAACTTTAGATATACGCACACTTCAGGAAAAATAAATACATAAAATAGATGCACTGGCAATTTCTCAGCAAAATAGAATGATATATAAATATGTGGGTATAGTGATATTTTATTTTTTAATAAATAAAGCTTAAATGAAGATCAGAGTGCAAAATTAGCCACACTAGTCAACCATACAGGCCAGACAGTGGTGGCACACACCTTTAATCCTAGCAACCATACTAGTTAGCCATAGTGACCTGACAGTGGTGGTACATACCTTTAATCAGAGCACTAGACAGAAATATAAGGCGGGAACTCACTCTCTTTTCAATCTGAAGGCTTTGTAGAGGTAAGAGCTCTCTAGTGGTTGGCTCCTTTGCTTCTCTGATCTTCAGCATAAACCCCAATATCTGACTCTGGATTTTTATTATTTGTGCTACATGTGGGCCTTTGATGGCCATCATAGACATTTTAAAATGTATTTGAGATTATTCCAAGCAGACTTTTAGTCCAAAAATGATATCTTTCATTATCCTGTAATGAATCCGTTTTTTTCAAAAAATAAGTCAATTAGAACTTTCATTAATTTCTAAAAAATTAAGATCCACTTTATAAAGCTTGCAGCTGCCTTTGCAATATTCCCTGTCAAATAAAGATTTCTAGGAGTAGTTTGTAGTTCTTTTACTCTGTGAATGGAGTTCATGATCCAGCATGTATGATTTTGAATGACCATCTTAAGACATCATGGACAGAGCTATCCTCAAACTGGAGGTAAACCACTATTTCACATGCTAGAAGTACCCACTTGTACCTGTTGAAAAAAAAACATTGCATTGTCTTGGAGAAAGTGGAAGAAAGGAGGGGAAATAAAGGGAAATGAGAGAAAGATTTAGGCTTAAAAAGTACCAAGAATGTGGAAATATGAATTGCTTTTGGACCTAGGTTTCTGTCCAACATCAGTCCTCAAGTGTAGGAGGAGGGCCTGCTTGCTCATTCTGGCTTCCTGGCTAGCTTAGCCCCGAAATAACCACACAGAAACTGTATTAATTAAATCACCGCTTGGCCCATTAGCTCTAGTGTTTCACTGGCTAATTCTTACATCTTAATTTAACCCATTTCTATTAATCTGTGTATCGCCACATAGCAGTGGCTTACCAGGTAAAATTCATAGCATCTGTCTCCAGCAGATCCATGGCATCTCTCTGACTCTGCTTTCTTCCTCCCAAAGTTCAGTTCCATCTTCCTGCCTACCTAAGTTCTGTCCTATCAACAGGCCAGGGCGGTATCTTTGTTCATTAACCAATGAAAGCTGCACATGGACAGAAGGACCTCCTACACCATTCAAAATGGTTACTCTAGTGGGAGGGAGGTTCTCTTTCTAGTGTTCCCTGACTCCTGATAAGCGTTAAACCCATAGTATCAAAGATAACAGGGTTGCAAGCAAGAGTGGTGCCTGCTTCACTGTGTCGATAAAATGATTTTTATTTGGGTTACAGCAGGACATAAAACAATTAGATATCATTCTGGTGAGAAATATATACTTTGTTCTCTGCTCACGTACTCCAGCATACTTTTTGGGAGTGATGTTAATTTCTATCCAGAGAGATGTGACAAATAATATTGAGCCCTTGTATTTTAATTGTAAGTGAACAGTCCTATAAACCCCTTCACTCCATAATAGGCCACCCGAAAGCTTTCTCAGAGAACTGTGCATAGCTGGTAAGTCAGTTCTCTTGTAGCTCTATTCCAGAGGACATACCATGATTTACAACCATGTGCAAACAAAACAATGCAAAAAAAAAGCTAAAATCAAAACAAAAAACAATTTCTGTCCCAGCAAGAATAGGGATATGATTTATAAGGACACAAAATATCTGGCACAGATGGTACCTAGCCTCAGCATGTTTGTGCTATGCAAGGTAACAGACTTGTCCTCATGTATTTTGAAGGTCCTATATAGATAGCTCTAAGAACAGGACACATAGTGACAGTTCCTGTAATGTTTCAGTGTGGAGCATTCACTGACCCCATGATGGTAAATGTGTATGGTATTTATCTTCTTAACAGGTCAGTATCTAACGCAAGCAGTAGGGGAAGGGAACCTTAACTTCTTGTAGTTAGTTACTCTGTTGAGTCTTTAAAGGACTCTAGGATCATGAAAACATTGCTTTCTGGGATAAATTGCATGTTTACTGTGTTTACACCTTCTTTTCAAGCCTCCTATCTCTCCAAAGCAAAGAGAACAGAAACACAAATCCAAAAGAATAAAGAGATACAAAAACAAACAAACAAAAAAGTGGATTCCACTTCACTACATATTTTGTACATTCGATCATCAGAACTGAAGAGAAAGTATGTTTGATCCTGTTAACTACATATGTTAACGGTCATAAAATTTTTGCTTTTAAAACCTCAAGTAACACTGTACATCGGATAATATGCTTTTTGAGGAAATAATCTCAGGAGAGTCTGCTAACCTGCTGTCAGAAGAAAATGGCCACCATAATCATTTCACTTCCCAGGACGGCATGACTGTTATTAGTTCTTATTAACTGGACAATAACAATCACAGAGACATATGACTTAATGTCCCTTAGGCTTGCAGCATATTAAACTTCCCATATACAAAACAATCAAATGTGTCAAAGGTATCTTCCCCAAAATTGTCAAGTCACACTGGGAATGCATTTCCGTTAAGGATGTGAAGTTTCCTACCACTGTAAGGCTGAAGCTTTGGTCATACATTAGAAGCTATAAGGAAAGACCTTTAAAGTCACAGCAAAGTTTTCCTCAAACTTTAGTCTGACTATAGACTACCACAGATATAGACTACTTTGACCTTCCAGCCCCTGAAACCCAAACAGGGCAAACTAAGCCAAAACAACAGAAAAGACAACAAAAGAGAACCCAAAACAAATTCTGTCTCCATGGACAGAATCACTGACACTCTTTCAATAGATTTATTAACAGAATAATATTTATATATTTAATGAATATGTGGTAATTTTGATGAGGTAGTCTGTGGAACTGTCTTCACAAAACAAGTAAGTCATCAGATAAAACAATGGCTGTTGATCTTCCAAAGACAAATTTATTTATTTATTTAAGTTGATAGAATACACATTGACCTGGTCTACAAATTATAGTCAGCTTTTCTGAAATGAATTCAATTTAATACAAAAAAAGGTCAGTCAAATGGGACTCATGATCATTAGTCAAATGAAATTTGTTACAAATATTGTAACAAATTACCCTAAATAATTGAAGTATAAGAGAAAAGGTTCACTTTGGTTTGTAGTTATGAAGATCTTATTCCATATTTCATAACTCTGTTGCATTGGGATTTGATCAGACCAGAGAATATGTGAGTGGACACATTTGCCCAAATAATGGCCAGTATACAAAATAAAGGAGAGGTAGGTCCCAGTGATGTGCAGACTTCCCATTAACCACTACCTATTATAAGATCTACTGCTTTCCAACAATGACCCAGGCTAGAGAACAAGCCTTTAATACATGGGCCTTTAGGAGAACGTTCTAGATCGAGAGGGTAACAATGATCTTCATATCTTCATTAGGTCTTGGCAATACTTACTGAAATATTTCTTCTAACATGGTTTATCTGAAAAAATTGTTCCTTATTTTTTACTATATATATTTTTTCTTAGATTTTAATATGTACTTTGTATTTCAAAGAATATCTTTTGAATATGAGTAAATTTTAAAAACCAGTATGACATTTACACACTTTGTTTACATCAAGATCCATTGTGTATGTTCTGAGGAGAATATGTACAGAACTGTTAGGTCATTCATTCATTATTCCACTATGACTTTAATTATTTCTGATGTGCCCCATGTCTCAAGAAATGTTCAAATCTAACACTTTAAAACAGGAGGAAGATCCACAGAAATGCAAAGTTGTATTTACCAGCATATCATTGAATCGTGTCATATTTGAATTGGTGATGTGTCTCTTTAAAGAAATGTGATAGGTTCTAACAGGAGGACATCATTTCATTGTTCAATTCTTAGTCTGGCGAGATAGGGTGCTCCAGAGTGGTCGCTTGGTAACTGATCCAGTATGACCATTTTTCCCTCACTAAATGCAGATGTAGTTAATTGACAGACTCTGAATTATTACAGTAATTTTCTATTCTAGTAAGTAACCTTACGGAAAAAAGAACTATGCCCACTGAGAGTGGGTATTTCCTTCCAGCATGTCAGCTACTTCTAGTCTGAGTTCTTTTTTAATCTGATCAAATTAACAAATAATACTAACCATCCTAGTCCACATGTGTTGATGTGCTAACAAATTCATATGCAAAATAATGTCTATTCCAATGGGAAAAAAATGCTACTCTTTCCATAGTGAAATCCATTTTCTCTGAGGTTACTGGTCACTAGTGGAGAAAAGTCCTACATTGTGGTCCCAGTGCTGGTCTCTGCTTCTGAAGGATCTGATACTAATTAATAGTCATGCCCAAGCCAACGTCAGTGAGTGGAAATGCACATCATGATCCTTTCCTGACTGCCCACATTGTCCCATAGTCCACTGGACAATGATGAAGAGATGATAACTACTGCCCAGAAAACAGGTCTTCTTATAAACTTTATTATTAAGTCCTCCTCCACTATTCTCACCTTTCAGTAGGCATTCATGTAGGGAACAAATGTCTTCCCATCTTTTCCCATATGGAGAGGTCGATTCACATGCTTTCCCTACAAGTAACCTTTTCATCAATTTTTTTAAATCATGCTCTTTTCCAGTTCTTAATCACACAGCTAGCCATTTTCATTTCAAGCAAAATGTGCAACTTGAGTTCCTCCCAAAGTTCTGCTCCTGGTGTAGCTGTCTGTTCACCACAATGTGTAACTATTGTGCCAAAAGAGAGAAGCGACTATAGTGCCGTAATTGTCTACTGTTGGCTGGTGCTGGCACAGCATGCAGAACCGTCTGTAAATTCAGCCCCAGTTTTCTTGCTCCTAGTCAACCCATCAGGGAACTCAACCCACTGTCATCAGCACATGCTGTAGGACACAAGGAAGTGTAAAAAGAGTAAGCACCATTACATTCGGACCACTTATTAAGTAACTGGCTTTTTCCCTCATGACCTGCTCAAACCTGATTACATAAATACCACCTCCATTTGACGATTGCCTGCGAACATATAACTATATGGCTTGATGGGTCAGATAGGATCCCGTTAAAGATGGGAAGCCCAGGTCACATGGTAACTTGGTAGCCCACTGCCAACTGTTCATTTACCACTAGGTTCAAAGATGAGCCAAGAGCTGTCTCTCATAGGCACCAGTTGTCTGTAAGTGATAGGAGAGCCTAGTGTCAAGATCCAAAGGCCAACTCTGTGATTTCTCCCAAGTGGATATGTTACCTTACCTTATCATGCACCAGATGATCAGAAAGTGCACCAAAGTAACTTCTTCGCTGCAATACTTTGACATTTCCAGAACCTGGAGCTTGGTGTACCTATCGCTTAAATATGAAGATATACAGTTTGTAATTTTTAGCTGGAAACTCCTTGAAACCCATCACTGACTTTGGAGTAGATACTAAGTGGGATATACCTGATAATTTTGCCTTTGTAACAGCTGGGCTGCTCTAGGATAACTTGAGCTTTGGGGATAAAGTTCATAGATATCACACCTGATCAGCGCAGCATATATCAATTCCAGTCCAGTGTCACTGTGCTGGGGGATCATAATGGTACCTGTCTTAAACACCTATTGTTTCCAGTGTAAAGGGTGAGGGTCAGAGAGAAACCATCCATGTCTAAGAGTTCTTGACATTTCGGTGTAACTGAGAGTCCTGGGAGCAAACCTCCAGTGACATTCTTCTTGATCATTTTATATAATCCTTCACCTCTAGCCATATAGGGACAAATGATGTCTTTAGAGACTCTCAATTTTCCACACCTTGCTTTAAGTGCATGCCCTGGGGTGTTTTTATTATACTATTTTCCAAAATTTCTCACTCAATTCAACCAGTAGAGCATGGTAGTGATGGAGAGCTAGGCAGTGACCGTTTATGACTATCTTCTCAACTAGTGGGTTTCTTGATAGCATAGCTGGGGACAAATGATAATTCAGTTACATTCCTTGGTGTTATTTTGCTTCTAGCCAAAAGCTAGAATTCTCAGGACAGTGTGTGCCTATGCATGCATGACCTTCAACACAAAGAAGAATTCTTAAATACGGATAGACTACCCGACAGAGAATGTTCCAGATTGCTTGGCTTGCAGTTTTGATTAAAACAGCACACATTATAATGGATGTGCATTGTTTGGGTATTTGCCTTAGATTCAAGGTCTCCTAACTAAATACCTCTGGTGATCAAGGAGGAGAAAGCACCTGTCATTTTGAGTTACTGCTAGAAGTCAATGGTCTATCCAGGTGTGAAGACACAACTTCTCAGGGGATGGAAAAATGGATAATAGGGACCAGAAGCAAGGAAATATGACTTGCTTGTTTCTTTCAGGGGCTGTAAACTACAAGCCCATTCCCAGGAATCAGTGCAGAGGAATTAGAAATTGTATATATGAGGGGAAAGGATGGTTAAGAATGGAGCATTGTAACAAATGTTTGACAAGAAAAGAAAGAAAGAAAGAAAGAAAGAAAGAAAGAAAGAAAGAAAGGAAGGAAGGAAGGAAGGAAGAAAGAAAGAAAGAAAACAAGCCACTGAACTTCTCTAGTCATCTCGTGTAGATAGCTATTTATGTGTCTACATTTCCTGCCAAAGATCTTAATCACACATACTTATGCTTTAAAAACACATTGAAATATAAACTAAGTGATAAAATAAATCTTGTCTTTTTTCCTGGAAAACCAATGCCAGAGTTCTTACACAGAACCATGTAAAGCCAACACTTGAACAACCACACGGTTTTCTCACCATCATTCTTCATTCTGCTCACACTTCCAACTCATACCCCATCTTTTAACCTATCAGGGCTCTTGCTGTCCTCAGTCCTGGCAATAACTTTTATCCCATATATGATTTAATTCATTTTGGCCTGATGCTGAGATACGTACATCACTGTCTCTGTGGCTACATCCTCCTTCATTGTGAGAGGGTCTGATGTGCAACATCTACCAGTCAGCAGCACTGGAAATTGAGATCACTCATGCCGACCCAAGCACATTTACTGAGCATTTGTGCTTGGTTTACTTCACAGGGTACTACAGAATTTAAGCAAAAATCTTATCATATCAGAAAGGGTAGTTTCGAAAAAGACAGTCAAGTTTGCAAGGCGATGTGTGTGTCAGGGAGGCAGAGGTTGTAAGTATATGTGTGTGAGCAGGTATGTGCATGTGGAAGTCACAGAAAAGTATCAAGTCTGGTTCCTGAGTGACCACCATTACAAAATGGAAGCACATGTTTTTTCCTGAGAAACCATCACTCCCAGTCTCTTTTTAAAAACAGTGTCTCTCACTAGTCTGGAACTCATGAAGTAGACCAGGCTGGCTCCCAGTGAGTCCCCGACCCTCTTTGTCGCTGCATTTCCAGTACTGGGGTTGTAAAGTACACCACCAACATGACATTTGTATATGGAACCTGGGGATCAAACTCAAACTCTCCTCCTTGCCAAGTAAGCCTCTTTCTGGACTGAGCTATCTCATCAATCCCAATATGCTCTTATTTTTTTTTTCCTTTTATAATTCACCAACTTATTTCTTGGAAGTTTGACTTTTAAATGCTCGTGTAATTTTTCTTGCCAGCACAGCAGGAAGCAAAAATTGAATCAAATCCTCTCCCGCCCCAACATTCATCATTGAGAAAACTCTTCACCACACTCCCTGGAAAGAAGGCTGCTCTCTTTGTGTGAGGTACAATAAAACCCTACAAGCTTCTTGAGCAGTGTTTGGAAAAAGTTGCCATTGGTTTGGTTACTTTGGGCCCTGAACTCTGTACAACAGTTTGTGAAGATTCCCACGCTCTGTGTTAACTTCTGTAAAAGCTGCCCTTCTATTGTTCTCTATGCTGTGTGAGTTCTGTTCTTGCTTCTTTTCCTGTCTAGTCTTTCAAACCATCACAAAGCAGAAACTGATCTTACTTATTACTACCTTGCTTGTTTCATCTTTCTTATGGATCTGCTTATTAATGTCACAGTGTCATTTGTTGCCTCAATATTTATCTGACCTCCCAAACAAATTTTAAGTTACGTGATGGAAAGAATAATGTCTTTTTTTCAAACAAAGATTCTTTGCCAAAACTGATACCAATCCATACATAAGATATCAAAGAGAAAAATGGCATTTTTGAGCATCAGTCATTGTATTCAAGTCAGACATAAGCACATTTTAAGTATTTGAAAACGTACAATTATTAGGATATTCATGAACTTGGGGATCTGTTTAAAAATCCATATTCAAAAAATTGGCAACGTGTCATGGTATTCTCTGAAAAGCATTTGGGAAAGAAAAATGAATCACAGAAATCGTGACGTGTTTCCTTCACAGAATGCTACCAACCCAATCCATTGCTCACCGACATGCCCATGAAGATGACAGCACAGAGGAGGCGAGCTAGGGATGAGGTGGGCAATGAGCTGGAAGGAGCTGCACCTGTTCCATTGCCTTCATTCGCTGGGTTCTCTGTAAATACTGGTAGGACTTGCAAAGTGGTACACAGCATCTCTGTCACCGGAAATGATGGCTCATACTCTGGTGAGAACGGCAGGGGCACAGGGTCAGGCAAAGCAGACAGTGACTTCAGATGCTGCATGAGCATCCCCTGTGGCTTCTCCCACAGACTCCTACTTCATCTGCTGCATGAGACCTGGATGTATGCTTTCAGGAAGTCGACACCTTCACCAACGGAACAATCAGTGACTGTGTGGAGTTGATCTTGCGACAACTTCCTTCTTGCTTTGTGCACCCTGGGTGGTTTACATGTTGACTCTGAGGTTTCTATAGGGCTTTTGCCTCTGGTTTGTACTGAGGTTTCACATTGGCAGATGTCTTTCTCTAAGACCGAAATGACATATCAAGAGTTTCAAAATTGTTGTCCATGTATTTGCATATTAATTGCTTGCGTCGTGTTTTATTATTATATTATCTGATTCAGATTCTGACTAATTAATTTCACCTGGAATTGCATGCAGGCATATGAAACATCACACTTGGCCATTTGTAGGGACCAGCTGTGTATTAAAAATATCTGATCCCCAGCTGTAAGATTAAAAAGAGAGAGGGAAAACAGCTGATTGTAAAAAGTCCCTTTTCCTTGTGCCCTGAAGGTATCACCATTGGCAGATATCCCTTAGTCCTCAGCCTCTTCCGAACATTAACCCAGAAGCTGACTCTGAGAATCATTCGGTGGGATGACTTCGCTGTCCATGATTTTGGTTTTAATTTGCAGTGATGCTAATGCGGTTGGGTTTCCCCCTCCCCCTGCATGCACACACTCATTGCCTTCGCTTCCAGCCTGAATCACACACAGCCAACTTCATTTGGACCACAAATTGCTTTGGCCTCACTGGCACTGGAAAGTGATAAACAAAAATCTGAGAGAGCTGGGATAGGATGACAAAACCAACAAATGTTGCCTCTTAGATCTGTAACCAGATCCTGCAGCAGGACCCAAATGCACTCGCATGCTCTGCTTTTCCCTCTCTCTGTGTCTTGCTATGCTTTTCTCTCACATTCTTTGTCTGCCCTGACAACAGATGGTGTTTTAATAAAGTCCAGTAGGAATAGGACTGTGGGTAAACATTGCAGGGTATGCCAATTCCATAATTGCCGGGGACTGATTCAGCCTCTTACCTGCTGCATCCAAATTGGGAGAGAACCAACTGTGTTTGCACCTACCGGCAGAGACCCGCTCGCCCGCAGCTGGGGTGTGCTGCAGCAACGAGCCTCACTCTAGAAGGTAAATCACAGCTCCTGCCATGCTTTTTGGCACTGGGGCTGGAGGACGCTGCCATCTGGCTCGTCATCAAACATGGCCACAGGATCTCAGAGATGAAATGGCTTTTGGAAAAACAAAAAAAGAAAGAAGAAAGAAAAAGGCTTGCTATTTAAAAGGAAAAAAAAATGGGCGTACATAAAACTTATCACTGTCCTTCCAGGCTCAGTCTATGCTAAAAATCATGCTCTGTGCTTATTCCTACAGTGGCTTGCTGATGTTGTTTCTTTCCCTCACTGATTCCCACGCTCAACAGGATTTATAGCCTAAACCTATTATGTGCTAATGGAAACTTAAATTCATTGGATCTAGCCAAGAAAATGCACGCTCTCATTTGCTCACCTCACTGGGGAAAGGGAACGAGTCTTGACTATCTATTTGAGCTATTTTAGTTGTCTCATCTCTTTGCATCACACAGAAATATCTTTTCAACCCTTTCATAGATTTATTCAGAAAACAACACAAGCGAAGCAGATGATGGTGATATCATAATCCTTGTCATTTTTCCCTTCCTCAAAGTCCCCTGGAACTCCTGAATAAACCAGAGGCTTCAGAAACATCATGTGATTTTGGCTAGGAGGAAGAGACACAGTCAGAACATGTTCATGTGGTAAGAAAGCCAACAGCAAATCAAAACAACTCTGAGATTCCATCTTACACCTGTAAGAATGGCCAAGATCAAAAGCACTGATGATAACTTATGCTGGAGAGGATGTGGGATAAAGAGAACACTCCTCTATTGCTGGTGGGAGTGCAAACTGGTACAGCCACTTTGGATATCAGTACGGCAATTTCTCAAAAAATTAGTAAACAACCCACCTCAAGACCAAATAATAGACTTTTGGGTATATACCCAAAGGATGCTCAATCATACCCTAAGGACATATGCTCACTGTGTTCATCGCAGCATTATTTGTAATAGCCAGAACCTGAAAATAACCTAAATGTTCCTCTACCGAAGAATGGATAAAGAAGATGTGGTACATTTGCAAAATGAAGTACTATATAGCAGAAAAAAATGACATCTTGGAATTGTGGGCGAATGGATAGATCTAAAATACATCATATTGAATGAAGTAACCCAGACCCAGAAAGACAAGTATAATATGTACTCACTCAAAAGTGACTTTTAGACATAAAGCAAAGAAAAATCAGTCTACAATTCACAATCCCAGAGAACCTAGACAGCAATGAAGGCCCTAAGAGAGACATACATGGATCTAATCTACATGGGAATTAGAAACAGGCAAAATCTCCTGAATAAATTGGGAGCATGGGTACAATGGGAGAGGGTTGAAGGTGAGGGGAGTGGAAGGAAGGGGAGCAGAGAGAAATATGTAGCTCAATAAAAACACCTCTTCCTCACCTTGCATGTTTTCACTGATATTCCCACCTAGCCCTTTTAAATGCTTGTGGTTTTCCTGGGCCTAGCATGATTACCCAGAAGAACTGTGCCTCAGGATCCTTCATGTTCTTCACATCTACAGAGCCACCTTTGGTTTGGGTTGAAACAGGTTTGCAACTCCTGTGTGGGGGAGGGGAGGGTGGTGCATGTTTCTAAGGATGAGGATTTAACCTATGCTTCCCAAGAGCATGAAGACAATCTCTTACACGGTCACAGCTACACGATAAAAAGCAGAATACAGCTTCATCCGTACACTCCATGGTTGTTTAAATGTGATGACTCCTGGTGTCTTGAGGTTCTGAATACTTTGGTGCCAGGGAGCGGCACTGTTGGGGCAAGGTTAGGATGTATGGCCCAGATGGAGGAAGTGAGTCCCTAGGAAAGGACTTTGAGGTTTCCAAAGCCATATGCCATTTTTCGAGCACTCTTCCTCTTTGTGGCCTGCAGCTGAGGCTGTGTGCACTTAGCTGTTCCTCCACCATGCCCGACATAGACACTTTTCCTGTGATGAGCTCTTACCCTTCTGCAACTGTAATCCCCCAAGTTTTCCTTCTGTGCATTGACTTGGTCATGGTGTTTTATCACAGCATTGGAAGAGTAACTAATACATACTTTATAACCATACTGCCCAGATTTCCCCCAATTCACATGATTGCTAGATTCTGTATACAGGTCTTGCGTGTAGTTATAGTGGCTAATATTGACTGTCAATTTGACAAGATCTGGGATCGGCTTGGGGACAAGCCTCTGAACACAATGTAAGGTACTATCTAGATTAGGTTAGCCTCTGGACACAATGTAAGGGACTGGCTAAATTAGGTTAGCCTCTGGGCATACCTGTGAGAAATGAGTTTCAATTAATTGGGGGTTTGAATATCCACTTTAACTGTGGGCAGCAGTGTCCCATGCATTGGGATCCTGGCCTGAATGAAAAGGAGAAATAAGCGATGAGGAACAGAGTTAGTTCATCACTCTCTGATTCTCGACTACGAATGCACTGTGAACAACTGCCTCACTTTCATGCTTCCAAGACCACTACCATGATAGCCTGTACCCTTGAACTTTGAGCCAAAACAAACTCCCCATTAAGCCGCTTTTGCTAGCTGTTTTGTCATAACAGTAGGACAGACAACTACTAAAATATACCTTTGTTGTGTATCTTTAGTTCACCTTCAGTTAGATTGACCAGACTTCCCTTTCTTTAATACTTTGACATTTGAAAGACATGTACCTGCTGATCCTCTGTTTGCTTGTTTGTTTCTTTGCTTCTATATAAAGTGATGCTGTGAAATGCTCACAGAGAGCTGAATCCTAGAGTTATGTCAGAAACACATAGCATTGGACACAGTTGGGCCTTGCTCCTCCTGGTCAAATTTTAACCTGTTCATCAAATAAGTATTAAGCATATTGTTGACCCTCTAGTTTTAAAATAAAATAAAATCTTTGTAGTTTTTAATGATTGCTGTTCAGATTATGGATTTTTGGCTGGTGTGTTGGTTAGATTTTATGTCTCACCACGCAAGGCTCTGACGCACAGAGGGAACACAAATGGGCGTTGCTCTCAAAGCGTTTTGGAAACGGAATTAACACCCAGAGTTAGCTGACTTTAGCTTGAGGTGATTGCTCTCAGTGACTTAGCTGCGTCTCTTCAGATTATTTGAAGGTAACAGAGCATCGACGAGGTTCACCATCAAGGGAGAATGCAGCTTCAGCATTGGAAATCCTATCTCGCTTTCCAAGCAAGCCATCAAAGCATTTGCTCTAATCACAACTGCTCAATATAATTCCTTGGAATACACCTCCTTATAAAGAAATGCCCTATTCTCTTCATTGGAGAATCCTGAGTGGCACTGTACCTGTGACAAAGAATGAACCCTGGATTCCTTGGGGGGATCACACCCCACAGGAGGCTAGTAATATCAGTTTGTCTCTGCACTGAAATCTTAACAGTGATCACTTGGTTACTTTAATCCCTTTGGCAGTCATCAGGATCTCTTTTCTGTGTTGCTCTTTCTCTCTTTGTAATCAGTAAGGAATTTTCACGGCATTTCTTTTTAGGTTGCCCATCTAGAGAACTGATGTTAAACCATTCGTTAAACTCCCCCTTGCCAGTTTTGATATTCACAGAGTGGCCCCTCCCCTGCTACTTCTTCCTTTCTCCTATATGAGTGAAAATGTCACTATTAACAGGAGGTTTTCCTTTTCTTCTATTAGATCCCATCACTTATTGAAAATCTCCCTGCATGTATGCTTCCTCATTCCATGTCCTGGCTATGATTGACAACGTGCTCCAGCCAGCTTGTTTACTACTGAGAACCAGATATAAGCATCTCCCTCCAGACCAGTAGTATAACATCAATAGCTTGAAATCACTCTTAATGTGAATATTTACAATCTTAAAACTGTCAAATATTGCTAATGAGGCTTTGTGTTTCTTTATAGCAAGCATCCATCTGTAATCCATTACAGTCAATAGTTACTTGACAATCAAGTTGCCATTTGACCAGGAAGATTGCCACCCAACTCTATCCTTTTATTTCTGAAGTAGCTCCAGGATTCCCCATTCTGTGAGCATTTCTTGACTTTCTGGCTCATTGATGCTTTGGGAATGTTTGTTCCTTTCTCTACAATAAGCCTGAATCCAATTTTCTTTTCAAGGGAATTTATTTCCCAATAGGAATAAATATAATTCCCTGTTTCTCTGATACAGTTAAAATTTTATTAAGCTAATATATAGAAACTTCAGTAGTAGTTTCAGAATTGTCAGGTCCTATTGCTTCATAACGTATATGAATTTTGTGGGGGAAGGTACTCTCAGAGGCCAAAAGAGGGGGTTAACCTCCCGCGAACTGGAATTGCACAAGATTGTGAGGCACCCAGTGTGGGTGCTGGAAATTGAACCCAGGTACTGTGTGAGAGCAAACACTTTTAACTGCTGAGCCGTGTCTTTAGCCCAGAATAACTAATTTTAATATTCAATTGTAGTCATTCATACATTTTTAGATAAATTCAAGACTGGTGATTTTTTGAGATTATAATACAACTACTTTTATCCTTTCTTTCCTCTGTCAAAATTCTCCCATATTCCACTCCCTTCTCTCTTTTGAATTTATCCTCTTTATTTCATAATCATCATTGCACACACACACACACACACACACACACACACCCATATGTATATATATATATACATACATTCCTAAGTATAACCTGTTTGGTCTTTATAAAGATACTTGCATGTATATTTTCAGGGCTTATTATTTGACACTGAACAATCAACTGCTGTGCTCTTCTGTCGTGAACACTACCTCTCTGTCTCCAAGCTGTTCTCAGTATATACATATACATATGTGTGGGTGTGGGTGTGTGCATGCCCTATAGTTTGGTGAATTTTGGAAAGGTTAAACAACCCCATTTCTCATTTTCTATTGTTAAAGAACATTTGTAGTTCACATGCTCATTACTTACAATTCTTGGGTATTAATCTTCATTTCCCAAGGCATCAGCTTTAGATTCTTATGTAATCATTAAGCTTTGTCTGCTGTTGAACATCATGCAAATGCAATCACTGATGTAGGTTAGATTTTTGTATTCATATTTAAACAGCATAATACCTGTGAGACTTATTCTTGATGTGCATGCAGAAATTTACTGTTGAGTAATATTCCTTATACTAATACATAACCATTCTTCTGTGACTAGGATCTGAGTAGTTTTGCATCAGGGTTCTTACAAATGAAGCTGCCATAGAAACTCCCATACTCAGGGGCATTTATTGTCGTTATTTTGAGAAAATACCAAAGGTCAGAGTTTCTAGGATGTATGTTTAGCTGGGCTTAGCGTTAGTGGTAATTTCCCCCCATAAACTGCAACATACTTTTTTCTCTCAAGATTGAATAATAAATGACATGGAATTTGATCTCTCTTCTTAAATAATAAGATAAATGAGATGATTTACTGGGCATGTAGACTTAGACAGTTGACACTACAGTCAAAATTTGGCTTCTAGAGGTTGAGAAGGCAGGGGAATCAAGTTGACACACAATTATGTCCACCTGTCATTCCAACACTCAGAAGACTGAGACAGTAAGATTGCAACTTCAAAGTAAGCGTGGGCTGTAAGAGTCAGACCATGTTTCAGAAAACAACTGAAAAAAAAAGGGAGAAGGGAGGGACAGAAGAAGAAAAGAAAGAAGAAAGAATGGCAAAAATAAATGCAAATCCACAGATCTAAGGGGTTTAACAGTCCCTAAGCGTAGTGGACACAAAGGAAGATGCATTCAACGACAGAGAATCAATCAGTCAAAAAAATTAAAGTAAAAAATTGAGATCAATGTGAAAATAAAGATTTATGTGCAGAAGAGCACATTTAAAAACAATGGATTGTCAACAAAATGGTGCCCACTATCTGGGGCATTAATCCACATAAGACCTAAAAAAGCTTAGGGAAAAAAAAAAAAGAGAGGACTTCCAGACCTCAAAAATGGGAGCCAATTGCAGTTTCTTGGTAGTCACATTTTTTTTTTCTTCAGATAGACTGTTTGCTGGTGGCAAACAGAAGTGTGGCTCCTTTAAGAGAAGTCTTCCTGACTCAGTGTTATTGGCAAAAAATTGTACAGCTTCTTTAGGATCTGGCTTCCTGGTTTGTGCTGGCAGAACGAACTCTGGAGCTTTCAGGAAGTCCTTCATTTAAGTGGGGACTGTGAGCAGTGTGTTACAAATTGCTTGATGGTGATATAGATCTGCTGCATCCCTGGAATTGGGGCGGTGTGCATGGCTCACAGAGGCCATGAATATACCTCTGCCATGTTGGACTGGTTGGAGCAAGCAGGCAGGGCCGCAGAGTTGATCCTAGTCATACCCACTAATCATCTAAAAATAAAAATAAAAATAAAAAAGGCAGAAAGAACTATTAAGAACTATTAAACATAAATTAATGACTTACAAAACCTTTTCTCATTTATATCCATGTAAACAAATAGAACAATTACTCTTGATGGTAAGAAGAAAAAGAAAGAAAAGAGTATACATAAAAGATGCTTGAGATTGAATGTTTGATACTTGCGTGAAAATAAGGATCTACAGATTTCAAGAAAATAATCAACAAGATGAAAAGAATGTTGGAATAAGAAAAGAACAATATATCAAGAAAGCCTGACATCTGGACTTACCTAAATTTAAATTGATTAATGATATCAAGTTTTTTCTGGGGTCTAAATCTTGCATGAATGCATTCCTTACTTGGATAGTTCTGGAACTAACCTAACTGTATTTGAGTATGTAATAGCACATGAAAAAGCTTAATTGTTTTCCTTTTAATAAAATAACTATCCAAAGGTGATTAAACAATAAATGTTAATTCTGGAAAAGCCACTAAAAGGGAGAATATAATGAAAGCAAACTATAAAATTATTTTTAAATATTTATAATATTAACTACAAGCATTTTAAGCTATTAAAACTTAAATTTTTGGTTTTTTTAACAGTAAATGAAGAATAATAGAAGAAAATAAAATTCAATACTTTTATGCTCTTCCCCAGATTTCTCTACAAGTCTATAGAAACAATTACTAAAATCTTCACCTTAATAAACCACAAATTAATGATAAAACTTCATAGTCTTAGAGTATGAAAACTTTATATGTTATATTTTAAGCCATATTTAAAGTAGTTAAAATTTATATCCTTCAAAATAAGTTTTTCATATATGATAGTCTACAAAGCCACGTTCTTTTATATTTGACAAATATAAGTAATAAGTTGTGCTATTTGGATCATTCTGGCTGTGACTATTTCAGAATTTCTTAATTTGAAGTTCCTCCTCTCACTCACACTTTTACACAATAGATGAATGTGACCATTGCCTTGACTTGAGCACTGAATTCTGAGAGCTCTCAGTGTGGTCTTGTGATTTCTGGTCTC
The DNA here is from genome assembly GCF_982192425.1 of Myodes glareolus. Taxonomy (NCBI): domain Eukaryota; kingdom Metazoa; phylum Chordata; class Mammalia; order Rodentia; family Cricetidae; genus Myodes; species Myodes glareolus. Next base: position 55,992,888 of record NC_142039.1, read on the forward strand.
CCTGAGAATAGAATTTCATGTCTTCATACCAGTATCCATGTCTGTTGACAGTTACAGTAATGATATGTCAAGATTTTATGAAAAATACACTCTAGGATATGGAGTTTGCAAACACTTTAATGTGCTGTTTGCCTGACAGCAGTACAGATCTTGATAGAAAAATGTTTTCTTTCTTCAGGGTGGACCTCGAGTGAGATAAAGATTTTACCAAGATGGAATTTGGATAATTGTCTCCTCTTTCCTCCAAAAGCAACAACAACAACAACAATATAAACATGTTGGTGGAAGTGCATGATGTATTGTCACTCAGATCTTACTTATGATCCTGATAATCTTGAACAAAGTACAGGATTTATGAACCTAAGCCCCTTTAACAAAGCTAGAAAAGACTCAGTTTCCTGACAGCTGTTTGAAATCTTCACAAAGACCAAGTTCTAGGTCTTTGAAATCTCACAATGAAGGTGCCATAACCAATTGGGATTTTCAGAAAATCTCACTGCTTGTAGAACTGAGTAATGATAACAATACTTCACATTGAGAGTTTCTTTCTAAAATTACACTTTATTTTTAAAGTAATTATCATTTGTTAATATGGTGATCCTTTGCTTCTGTCACACTCATACATCAATCTACTTTTTCACTCACCTTTTCATTGAGGCATCCAGGAAAGAAAAATCATGGGTCCCAATGCACTGTGCTTGCTCAACCATGGTCGAAGAAGACACTAAAACTAATAACTAACAGACTAGTGAGTGGTTTATTTTTTCCAAAATATATCTGTCCTTGATGAGACCCAACAATACCACTCTTGGGCATAAACTCAAAGGATGCTCAATCATACCACAAGGACACTTGCTCAACTATATTCATAGGAGCATTAGTCATAATAGCCAGGAGCCTGAAACAACCTAGATGCCCCTCAACTGCAGAATGGATAAAGAAAAGGTGGGACATTTACATAATGGAGTAAAAAACAATGACGTCATTAAATTTGCAGGCAGATGGATGGAACTTGAAAAGAAATCATCCTGAGTGAGGTAACCCAGACCCAGAAAGAGAAATACAGTATGTGCTCACCCATAAGTGAGTATTAGATGTAAAGCAAAGGATATTCAGGATACAATCCGCAGCCCCAGAGAAGCTAGGTAGCAAGCAAGATTATGAGAGGGACATGCATGGATCAACCTAAGGAGGGGAAATAGATAAGATCTCCTCGGTAAACTGGGGGTGTGGATAGGAAAAGGAGAGGGGATGGGAGACAAGAACATGAGGGAATGGAATGATCGAGTTGGAAAGAGACTGAGAGGGACAACAATAAAAGAGACATCTTGATAGAGGAAGCCATTATGGGTTAGGGAAAAACCTGATGCTAGGGAAATTTCCTGAATTCCACAAGGACGACCCCAGCTAAGACTCCTAGCAGGAGTGGAGAGTGTGCCTAACTGGCTTCCTGTAATCTCCTGTAATTCTCATTGTCATCATTTTTATTTGTATTTTAAACTTTTTATTTATTTTACACACCAACCACAGTTCCCCCTTCTTCCTCTCCTCTCCCTCACCTCTCCCCTTTTCCCAACCCCTTGTCTATTCCTCAGAGAGGGTGGAATTGGTAGTCAACTAAGCCTGGCACATAGAGTGAAGGCAGTACCAAGTCACTCCCTCCCTGTATCAAGTCTGAGCAAAGTATTCCACCATTTTGGAATGGACTCCAAAAAGCCAGTTTGTGACAACAGGGACAAATCCTGGTCCCATTGCCAGGGGTACCACAACAGACCAAGCCAGACAATTATCATCCACAGTTAGAAGACCTAGTTTGGTCCCATATTGGCTTCCCGGCTGTCAGTTCAGAGTCCTCAAGCCCTCACTAGCTCCAGTCAGCTGTCTCTGTGGGTTTTTCTCTCATAGTCTTGACTGCTCCCCTCTTGCTCATATAATACCTCCTCCCTCTCTTCTTCTGGACCCCAGAAGCTCAGCCCAGTGTTTGGCTGTGGATCTCTGCATCTGCTTCCATTAGTTACTGGATAGAGGTTCTGTTGATACAATTACGTCATGCAAATGCTCAGATCCTGCCCAAAAGGTAAATAGCCCCTCTCTTAGAAAGAAATCCTGCCCACCATGTCTCTGTGGTTTACTTCTTAATTCCCACATCTTTTATTCATATTTGCTCAAGACAAAGGGAAAACACTCATATACCTGAGAAGAAGACAAACACTCATGTACCTGAGGAGAAGACAAACAGCATTTAAGTCAGCAACAAGATTCAGCTGAATGTTTTCCCAGAAGGAGAAGAAAGGCAGGATGTCACAGAGTAAATATTTGAAGAATTATTGTGAATATTTTCAAACATTGAAAAAAAATTAAATCACATTTCCAATAAACTCTGAGAATAATGATCAGAAGTCAAAAAGGGGAAATTATACAGGGTGAGAGAAGAGGCATTACTTGTAAATAACAAAGATAAGACAAGAATAGTAGAATTGTTTTTCTTTTGTGTTTATCTGTGAAACTATTTCTGGAAAAAGGAATAGTTTAAGAGGCAAAATCCTGAATCTACACAAAGCAATAAGAGAAAAGGGAAGGATGTAAATGAAAATAAATATTTTATTTATTTACAATATAATTTGTAACAAATATAAATAGTTATTTATAGTTTATATATGTTGAGGAATATTTGTTTAACTCTGCAAAGATATGTTACATTTGTTTAATTATGTAAAGATGTGTTGCATTTGTTCAATTATGTAAAGATGTGCTGCTGTTTTATCCTGCCTACCTAAGGCACCTTATTAGTCTAATAAAAAGCTGAACAGCCAATGGTGAGGAAAGAGGTGTAAGCAGGACTTCTGGGCAGGGAGATTAAATAGGAGAAATAATTTAGGCTCAGGGAAGAAGTAAAAGGAGGAGCCAGGGCAATGCCAGGGACCAGTCAGCAGGACACCAAGCAAGCAGGAAAGTAAGGCATACAGAATAAAGATGGTAAAAAAAAAAGTCCTGAGGAAAAAAGATGAACAGAAACTGGTTACATTAAGTTATAGGAGCTAGTGGGGCAAGCCTAAGCTAGGGCAGAGAATTCATAATTAATAATAAGCCTTAATGCATTTATTTGGGAGTTGGTTGGTAATGCAAAGAAAACTCCAACTACAGAAATAGATGCCACTTGCATTATTACAGTAAAATGTTTGTCAACACACAGGCTTTTTAGTACATTGCAGACACAATGACGATGAACAGAGCACTAAAGTCAGAAGGGACTCCCATTTGTAAGGCATGTACACTATAAATGAAGTGATGTCATCATAGCATAGACTCCAATCAAGGAAGAGTATATATTATGGACTTCGTTTAAATTATTCAACAACACTTTTCAACTATTTAAATAAGTTAAACCAGCAGTGAAAATCAAATACAAATGCTGGAAGATAGCTAAAAAAGAAAAGCTACAAAAACATAAAAACATACCCTAGAATAAGGATACTATAGTGAATTAATAAAGAAAAGGGAACAACTGTGTTCCATCTAGAATGGTACTACCTTAATGGAGTTTGTAGAATTAATCCAGTGAAATCATAAAGAAGAAATTAATGAAGGCAAGAGCTGAAATTAACAAAATTGAAAATCAAAAACAAAAGTGAATTAAATTTAATGCATGCATTTTAAAAGATAAACTTGTAATTAAAGACACAAAGAAATTAAAAAGAGAAAATTAGAAACTTTTGAAGTGAAAGAAGAAACACCACTACAGATCATACAATCACTGGAAGAGTAATAAAAACATAGTATGGACATGCAGGCATGTGTCACGTGTCTTTGTGTCTGTGCATACCAGAGGACATAGGCTGTCTTCCTCTGTCACTCTCTACCATAGACCTTTGTGTCTAAGTCTCACTGAGAAGGAAGCTCAGAATCTTAGCTAAGTGGCTGTTCAGCTAACTTGTGGGATGCACTTTTCTCTGCTTCAACCTGAGGTTACCAATGTGCACAGTTACAGCCAGTCTTCCTATGGATGCTGCGATCAGGACTCAGTCTTCACGCTTCTTCGGTAAGTATTTTCACCCGAAGGAACTGTTTCTCAACCAATAGAAAGAACAATTCTTTATTTACAAATTGAACAGTTGAAATTCAATGGACAGTGCTCAGTCAGTCTTTCACAAGGTGGTGCGGAGAATTGTCTGTATTCTGTCAATCATGTTTTAAATAAATGCGATTGGTCAGGCAGGAAGTATAGGTGGGACAATCAGAAAAGACGTAAAAGTGGGTTAATGAGAACAGGAGAATGCTGGGAAGGAGGAAGCCCATTCCTCCCCAGTCCTGCCCAGATCACAGAAGAAGCAGGATGTGATCTGCCAAGCTGAAAAAGGTACTGAGCCATGTGGCAAACATAGATAAGGATAATTGGTTAATATACGTTATAAGAGCTAATATGAAGCCTGAGTTGATGGGCCAATCAGTTTATAACTTATGGAGACTTCTATGTGATTTGGGGGCTTACCAGCTGTGGGAACTGGGCAGGACAGAAACCCCAACAAGCAGCCCACCCCTCATGTTACACAAAGGATGTTGACAATTTATCATTCATTGAAATAAGATACAGCATTTTAATCTGATGATGGGAATGTATAAAACAACAAACAAAAACCTGCCAGGTGATCCCTCTGTTCACAAAGTCTGACAGTGTCAAGAAGTTTTCTACAATCATTCCTATAATTCTTTTTATTGGTTGCTTGATTATTTGATCATGATTACTGTGTTTTAACCAATTCAACAAAGAAAGATTAAAAATAGAAAAAGTATCTCGAACTAGAAATTAAATGCTATAGTGAACAGATGAACCATACCTTGTCTTCCTGAGGAGGTAGAGCTGTGACCACTTCCATGTTTCTGAGAAAGTAAAAACTACTACAGTCACTTTGGAAAATGCTTTGTTATCATCCAGCAAAGTTAATGCTCATTTACTAGGTGATGTTCAAGAACCAGATGAAAGACCATAAAAACTGCAAAGTAGAGAGAGAAATACTGAAAGCAAAAAGCACTGGAACTGGTCGAAATGCACCATGAGTAAAGACACTCTGGCCCCTGACTACTGTTTGGGGTTTCCTTCCAAGGGGTTCAGGAGAAGGAAAAAATGGGTTCTTAAAAGGGTAGTGTTAAGAAGTACTGTTTCAAGTGACAAAATAATTTTTATAAACATTTGTGTCTTGCACTTGTCCCTTCCCATAATGCATCCAATTTAAATTATATGCACGCTTAGTACTTAATTACTGTAAAATTGTAAATAGGAAATTCATTTGGAGACATGGTTTCATTTTATGGTAATATTTTTTTCAGGCTAGATTACCCATACCTCCATCCTATCCCTGGATACAATGGGGATGTGTTTGATAGAAACTGTTCAAACTTAAGGTTGTTAGAGGATGAGTGCTTTATTCCATTGCTCAGAGTGGGGTTTTCAATAGCTCTATACAGGTGAGGTCCTAGGTTGCAAAGAAATTCCTAGGTGCTTTGCTGAAAGAGGGGCACAAGTGCATAGCCCATGCAGATAAATGTCTCAAGTGGTCAGGTGCATTATTAGAAAAGGTGGTGTGTGTGTGTGTGTGTGTGTGTGTGTGTGTGTGTGTGTGTGTGTACGTGTGTGATTGTATTACATGTAGTACAAGTCAAGTACCTTTCCAGAATGCTAAGCTCCTGCCTGTGCTTGCTTGCCTCACTTCCCAAGTATTGAAGACAATGGAATGAAAACCAGTACTGTTGTTTGAATGATTACAATACTTTTATCATAGCTCTTACAATATGGAAACAACAATCTGCCGCTTAATGTAGAAATGGTCAAGTAGTGGGTATATCTGCAAGGAAATGGGTGTCAAACACGGAGTAAACTTGGGCAGAGACAGCAAAATGGGTGAAATGGAAATACAATATTTTAAGTGAAAGAAAACATTTAAATTTTAAAGAGGATTTTAAAATTGTGCTTCACAGGTGTGGAAAAGACAGACTAAAGGCGGGGGAAGGAAAACAATTGTGAGCATGAGAAATGGTTCTGAGGGAGACCGATGACGAGGCATGACTGGGTGGGAGGGAGCTCTGGAGCTAGAGAGTGTGGCCACTGAGAGAGACAGGATCCTCTCAATACTTTCAGAACCATCATGACTAAGTGGAGACTTTGCTCTGTGTCAGTCATTGAAATCACATAAATTGATTCCCCCCGCCTCTCTCATGATGTTTGAGGACAAGATAAAGGCTGCATACATTATAGGTTATTGGATAGTCACATAATAAAGGGATAACGTTTCATTATATGTATACACACGTATATACACACACACACACACATATTTTGTGAAGCAATGCCTTTATTCAGACCCTTATTCATGTATCAGTTAAATGTATCAGTTACCTTTCTAGGTATGAGGACATAAAGGGGAGCTACTGAGGCACATGCCCTACCCAGTCCTGTGAGAATCTCTTGGCAGGGTCGGTTATTACAAAGTAAGTTCCTTTAGTTAGCATGGGTAGTCAGTGATTATCTGTTTTTTTTTGTTTTGTTTTGTTTTGTTTTGTTTTGTTTTTTTAGTGGGTGAGTAGAGAAAATGTGTTTGAAGAAGTGAGGTATGCCCTGAAATATGAAATGTGAATAAAACCTTATTTGAAACAGTGGAAGGGCAAATGGGGAATGTTAGAGAAATAATATGGGATAGGGTCCAGCTGGATGACTACTTAGAACATGAGGGAGATGCCAGGAAGGAATGGGAACAGTGGCAGAAAAGGAGAGGAGCTGCAGGTCTTGGGTTGCATCTTAAATATTTATGTCTTCAGATTCACGGAACACAGCTACAACCATACCATCCTGAATGTTCCCAATCTCTGGAACTAAGTAAGATCAGGCTTGTTACTACTTGGATGGGAGAATGATTGGATAACTTTACAGGTTTTTAGGGAAATTGAGAGTGATTGGGTGTGTTTAGAGATGCATCTTTAAAGGCTCCCCTAGGCTGAGATACAGAGCATCTGTATGACTCAACTAGAGTAGCTGACATGAAAGATGAGCCTTCTCTACTTTGCCCATGCATACACACTCTGTATACATTTCTGAGTTGTACAAAGTATGTGATTAACAATAACGAACAACAAAATACAGCAATGATAGCAACAGTCCACAATAGAGTTGCCATTATCAGTATTGCTGTATGCAGGACCATTATTAAATGAAGTAAAGCATACCAGGACACAAACCCTATCACCGTGGTAGCTGGTCTGAGAATTAAGATGAAATGACTCCCAGTGACTGATGGGGCAAGTATTGCTTGTGACGTGGGTGTAATGCAACCACAACCTTCTGCCACTGCAAATGGCAAAATGCCATTTTGCTAAAAATGCCTTAGCAAACCATTACAGGAGCAAAGAGAATTGAATTATTAGCTGGTGTCATTCTTCTTCCACTTCCATTTCTCTTTGGCCTAATTATCAGGTAAAATAAAGGCTGTGTAGCTTGCCTGTGACTTTTAGCTTCTTCCTTTTTGTCAGGGAGTTAAGGCAACAAATATGTGGCATCCTGGCCCATGTCTCAGATTACGCTGTGGATTTTGTCCACTGACTGGTACTGTTGAGTCTTTGGAAGACCAACTGCTTATTTCCTGGTGTCTTTTGAAGAGAAGCTGTGTGTTGTAGAGGAAAGGACACTCAAGCTGGTACAAGATAAAACCAGATTGCTACTTCTTGAATACTTTATCTTAACAAGTCAGCGTCAGCCTGCTCCATCCATTGCTTTCACTTTATACATGTATGAAATAAAGAGTCCCAAGAAAGAAATGACAACTTCTTTTTCAGATTGAATTGTGTGTGTGTGTGTGTGTGTGTGTGTGTGTGTGTGCTTTTCTCACAATATTGTACTTTAGGTAAATGCCCCGAATTGCATGATTAACTAACTAAGAACTGTTTGAGGCTGGCACAAATGAATCAGGACCAATTGAGTAACAACTGTCTGCAAATATACCACTATCCTAGAGTGATGGTATCGCCTCTTGCTGCAGAGAAGCAAGTGAAAAAGGCTAAACAATCTACAAGGCGATTTCTGACAAGAAGGTTTAAGAAGTTTGATGAGAAATGGAGATTTCAGGGCTGCTATCAACTTTTGAATCGCATCTTAAGCATGTGTGAATGTGGATATACTTGTTTAGAAAATTGGTTTGATTATAGGTTGCTTGGGTTGGGACAAAATGGCAACATCATTGTATCCTCTTTGACTACCAGTTCCTTGGAATTACCCAGTTCCCAAGGATGCCATTTGAGGGATGTGATTCTACACACACACACACACACACACAAAAGTCTCAGAGGAGTGTGCTTCTGCAGGCCATCACCACTTCCCTCAGTTACATTCAGGAACTCACACTAATCTGGTATTTAGGGGTAGTTTCTAAATACTTTGTAAATAATCTCTGATATATTTAGACTACCAAAGTCCAACCCTTAGGAAAGTACACAGGGAAGTCTCAGAAAGGAGACAATAGATGATCTTTGCTTAAAAAAAAAGAAAAAGACATTCCATTCTGAAATACAGGTTAGATAATCTAGTGTAGGTTGACCTCCCTACTCTCTCATTCTGCCTATTGGCTTAAACTGGCAAAAAGAATTTGGCAATTTTCTTCGTTTAATTATTCAGTTTCTTCACTAATTAACAAAATGCTGGACTCCTCGTGTGACCTTGGCCGCTTTTCCTTGCCACACTCATTCAGAAAAACGCCTCAGGAGGTGCTGCCCTGCCTGGATGTGAAGCCGAGGGAGAGTCTTACTGTGGCCCAAAGAGCAGGAACAACCTTGTTTTTTTGTTTTTTTTTTTTTAATTTTTTTTTAATCCCTGACTCGGGGAGACAAAAACATGGCTTGTTCTCCTGACACAGTAGGATTGTGATCCTGGGGCCTTGAGAAAGGAAAGTTTAACTTAAGTGACCTTCTCATAGACACTTATGGGTCCCTAGTGTTCATTGACCCAGGCAATTGTTTTCGTTGGTGGTAGAAAAAGAAAAAAATGGCAAGGCAGTTTGGTGGAATGTCTAAAAAAATGCCTGCTTTACTCAATTACATTCTTCAGTTTTACCTTTTATGAATCTTCTCATTTTTTTATTTTATCAAACCTATTTATGTGTTTTGGCGCTAATTTTTCTTGTATGCCCTGAAATTTACCAGTATCAAAGGAGAAACGACTCCTTTTGTCCATATATGTATACAGCAAGTACACACGACTTCCGAATTCCTTAAGCTAGCTTCTGCATCAAGCCTGTTTTTCTCTGTCTGGGGCAGGTCTAGCTTCATAAGTCAGTTCCCTGTAGAGCAATGACGTGTGTACAACAAGGTCATGGCCACTGACTCTGCTGGTGACAGTCGAATGTCAGTCATTCAGGTGAAATCTAAAGGAGATCGAGCAGGTGAGAGTATCTCTCCCCCATTTTCCTTTGGCTGCACACACCCTTCTTCTATGAGAACTGTGTATTAGGTTGCAATCTTTGCAAAAGTAGTTCTTGTCTCCTAGAGATGAGGGTGAAAACACAGAGTTCTGCAGGGAAGATAACGCACAAGCGCGAATGTGGTAGGCATGCCTTTTCATCTTCTGCTTTCTGAGATTTTGACATCTATGTCCCCAGCTGTTTCAGGAGGGACTTCCCCTTCCAGGCTGGCTGTTTCCTAAAGACAGCAGAGGAGCCTTCTAGATACAGGCTTTTCCTATGCACACAAACCAACCTAGCCCCTGTATAATTCTCTCAGAAGACTTCTGTGTCAGTCTTTTATACTCCAGGACAAGATCCCTCTGTCCTTTCTGTGGGAGAGGCATGAGCTTCTGTAGGCAGATTTTGCATCCAGAAGTCTGCATAAAGGACTCAAATGACCTCAGCCTTGCTCCCAGGAGCCTGCTTTTCCTTCCTTGCTCATTCCTTCCTGCCCAACCCTTATTCAAAGCTATTGACCACACCCCTGGTATCTGATAAACTCTTGTGTTCTGTGACACAAAGTCTTGTGACTTTATACATTGTAGTGCAGTGTGATGCCTTTTTCTCTTGGGAACTGTGAGTAGCGATTCCTTGCAATGAAAACATTCCCATAATGAGTTGTCTTTAGTACACTTAAATAAATCTAAATCCTACGTTTAAAGCCATGTCACCAAAATAACCAGTACTAAATAAAGTTCTTTATGCATGGCTGAATGGGGAGGAGTGTTGGGTGGGGGAACATCTCACTGCCTCTCACCCTCTACTGTCCAGAATCTTAAAGAATGTTAATATCCCGGCACTTTTGGGACTGTAGACAGGTTTCTACACACTGATGAGCCAAAGTAGCTAGAAATGTGGCTCCCTACGAAGACTTAGAGGCCTCAGGATGAGAGTCTGGTGACGCTACTCCATTCGAATAGAGGCACCAAGAATCTCTACGAGAGAGCTATGGGCACAAGTACTTTGGTCAAAGAACCTGGAGTCTGATGCTTAAGAACAGTAGCACATGTACCTATTTGGCAGCTGATTCCTCTTAGAGATTCCTACAACATCGGCTGTGTCTTTAACATGATACCTCTTGCTGTTTTTTAAAAAAACTTACATCATTCATTCTAGTCCTGGTTTATCTGATGTTGTAATCCACATTCAAAGACAATCTTCTGATTCAGTTTGCTGGATCACATGCCAGTCTCTTTTGGAAAGCCCCTCATAATCACACCCGGAACTATGCACCATTAATTCTCTAGCCTTTCCTTAATTCCATCAACTTGACAGCAACCAAATGCTGGAAAATCAGTCGTTTTTGTACATTACAGAGGAAGTCTGCTCCACTATCCTCTCAAAAAAGCAGGTTCCATGATAACCATATTATAACCACATTGCTACAATGGAGCTTCTTTGGTACTGTAAGTAATGCTGCCATTCAGAAAGCTTGGCATCAATTCCATGTAAAAGATTGGTCATTCAGCTGTGGCTTTAGCTATTTTCTAAGACATTTGAACTTTTCTCAGTTTGACGGCAAGGCTGCTGTAATATCCTCTCTTTTACTGGCTATTACTGGTATGATTGTGTTCTAAGGAAACATCCCATTAGTGGTAACACTCTCTGTTTTCTTGGAAGACAAACATTCAGTCATGTGAAGAGGTTCCCAGGGCAAAGGATATTTATCAAGCCATCCTTGCATTCCACAATTTGAAGCCTGACTGTAGTCATTAATGCAGAGTAATGAGTGGAGGTAAAGCTAGACTCAGGGAAATGAGGATGAGGGACTTCACCTTGATCTTCATCCAGGGCAATCTTGGGAGTTCCAGCATGGATAGTTTCCTTCTATCAAGGATGTTATGGTGGGATCTAGGAATCCAAGTGTGTCAGATCTGTCATCCCAGATGCTGCATTCAGGCATCAAACTGTGTTTCTTCTCCTGTCACTTTCTCATAAGATCTTCACTGAGGCACTGGGTCTCCTCATTTGCTCTCCACTCCCCACCCCAGCCTTTTTCCTCTTTCCCATATGGAAACTTTCCCTCCTTGAGAGAAGTAGAATGACTGACAACTCAGGAAGCCAATGAAAAAGTTCATAAAACTTAGGTCATGAAATTCACAAGACTCAGGAAGCCCAGAAAGTCAAAAAATTTATAAGACTTTTTTTTTAAAGATTTGTAAACGGTGAAAAACAGCCAGGAGAGTGGAGCTGTCTGTACAGTTGATGTGAAACAGCCTGTAAGCTAGACAGAGATGTAACTTTTGTGAGTCATTACCCATGATGCTTTGGGTTTTATAGCTGCTCTTGAGTCATCCATGCTCAGAAATCATCCCTCACTTGTGCTTGTGTAACCCCAACAGCTCCATTGATTCAGGAAGCTGAACGTAGGTGGAGTCATATCTTTGGTCCATCGTGTTGTTCTGTCTCTGATAGATGAGTATTTGTTAAGACCTCCTCCTCCACAAAATGTTGCACATCTTATAGTGAAATCTGACATTTGGCTTTCAGCACAATCTGCCCAGTGGGTAAAGAACATAAGGACTTTCTAAGCATAGAGATGTCTGGTTTTCGCAGCACGCCTGATGCTGAAGATTATAGGACACAAACTATGTATTTACTTTTTTGCAAAGTTTTCTGACATAGTTAATGGAATACTACATTCAGCCAATAGTTACCAGAAACTCCACATTGGTCAAGATCAGTCAAGGGTTAATTTCCACCTGCAGTTCATTCTAGCCCACTCCTGATGAGAAGCTTTGTAATTGTAGCATTATTGAAGATTAATGACCACCTGGTTTACAGCCAGCTAAAGCATCCTTGCTTCCATAGAACGAATAAGTGGTCCATTTCCAAAATCTCCTTAAGGTATGATACATATATATATGATATATAAGGTATCATATGTCATATATTATATATATATATATATATATATATATATATATTAGTGCTAATTTTTATGGTCTTGGAATAACCATCAAAAGCAGAGGCTGAGCCATTAGCTCACACGCAGGAGGTAGTTTATCAAGGAAGTGATTACAGAGCACAAGAGAGAAATAGAAATCAAAGAGAAACCAAGTAGAACATATTTCGGAACTGGTCACTTCCGAGGGTAACAGCTTTCCTCTCACCGAGGCCTTCAGAGAAGCTGTACAGAATGACTACCAGACCTGAGCTACTGAGGGATGGGAAGTACAAGTAGCCATCAAACTTACTCTTGCCCTATTTTTTACTATTGTTCCATGGGACATTAACTCTGCATCACCTGTGTTAGTGCATATATGATGATGGTAAATGCCTGCATAACTCCCTGACCAAAACATGAGTGGAAGCTTCATGGAAAAAGGAAAGGGTAAAGCTTAGGTGAGGGTGAAGGTGCTAATGCTTTGGTAATGACTGGAGGAAAATATCAGCCAAGTGGTTGGCAGGTTCTATGTGACCCATTAGTAAATTTGTGTTTTATATTTGTATTAATTGGTATTTATTTATGGTAAGCAATGAAAATTAGAATATATTCCTTTATGTTTTTTAAGAGATCCGTATTTTCAGTTCCTTATGTCCTTGCAGTACTGAGAATTTATGTAAGTATATTAGTGTAACTTGTCTGTGTCTCTATGTATATAGGTCAGATGACTATCCTTTAGCTACCAGACAAAGGGAACCAAATGACAAAATACCACATGTGAAGCTAGCATATAAAATTCCAATCTGTTCACTTGACAAATGAGTAAAGTGTAGTTCTTACTGCTTAAACAATTGCACATAATCTCAAATCAAATTTGTGTCACTTCTAGAAAGAACGTTTCTGCTGTCATTGGGCACCCCACATGGTCTTTGCCCCAGTGTCCTATGCCACCTTTTTCAAACACCGTAGGACTTTTATGGCCACACGAAGTATTGACATTGCTTAACTGTAATTTGCAAATAATAAAATGAGGATTGGTGAATTTCCCCATAATGTGATTCTTATTGAGTTCACTGAGACAATTTCTCTGGGGTCCCAGCAAGGGGAATTTGGAGAATAGGCAAATATCTATGAACAGCTGTTCTTAGCAGAAAAAAAATACTGAGAAACTAAACTCATTCCATCTTAAAATTAAATCTTTTTTCTTCCAGGCTGTATAAACTAACTATTCATGATGAGATGAGCAATTCCATGGGGTTTCTCCCACCAATCCAGGCATGTTAGTAATACATTAGGATCCAATCACTTGAACTTATTTGCCCATGAGCAAGAATGTATCTGAAATATGTATGATGTGTTTTTCCTCATTGATAGATGCTCTTTGTGAATGTCCTACTTGTGGTCCCCCTTCCAAACCCACCTCCCATGCTGTCTGATTTCTCGACACCCGGCTGCTCTGACTGTTCTTCCTTGAAACAAGAGCTGTATTCACAAAGGCTGTGACAAGATCTTGTTAAATATTTAGGAGGGAGCAAAGAAAATATCTGATCTTCCTTCACAATTCCTGACATACAGTTTCAGCAAGAGTGAAGTGAGCAATGGGTGTAGATCTTGCATTGATAACAAGCCCTCCCTGAGTTTTACACTGATGTGAAAGGAAGAGAACCCTTAGGTAGCTTTTAAAGAGAAGCTGGCCAAGTCAGAAAGATAAACACTTCCTTAGAGGGTTGCATTTCCCCCCCCCCCCCCCGCAGTGGCATATCTTCCCTCTAAAGGGAGGAGGGAGTTCAAGGTTAAGTACAAACTGCTGCTTAACAGTTTGATCAGTTGTAACATCGCAATGAAACCACACATAAAACTTCAAACAATGAGGCTTGGAATCCTCCCTGGTTATTCGATATCTTGATGTGCTGGAAGGACCCTGCACCACACAAAAACAGCAGGGCTCGTTCATCGGGCCCTTCTATGACTTGTCTTGCCTGTGTTTCACTGGACTGTTCCTCATCAGTATCTTTTATTATAAAAGTGCTGTTATAAGTATAGTCTTATGAATGAGTTGGACAAGTAATTTAAGCAAATCATCTAACCCCGAGAGAGGGGTTGTAGGAATGGCTGAATTTACAACCAAACCTGGCATAAATGTAGGATACCTTGGCTTGTGACTGTCATGTGAAATGGAGACAAAGCCCTTTAATTTGAGAACTAGGCATTAGCTGAAATTATCACTGTACAGCAGGACACTTGGATGGTGCCATAGAGCTGGTACTATTTTGTCTATCATGGATTCTACAAATTATCTAATCAGACAAAATGATGCCCTAGAATTTGTAATATTTAAGAAATCTTGTGGGCTCAAAACTTCTCAGTGAAGTTAAAGGTAAATTTTCCAGTATGACCTGAGGATTTCTGCTTAGAGACCTTTACTTTTAGGAAAATCGGAAAAGGTTTTGATTATTGCAACGGTGAAATATGGCTACCCACAGGTTGTGGCTGAGACTCTCCTGTTCTGCACATGGTTGCTAGTGTTTTCACCTGGGTGGGGCACAGCTGCACAGTCACCATAGTGCCTTTGTCTCTTTGTAGTGTGTCAGTCAGCTTTCCATTGTAGCAGAAGTTAAGAACTTATCTAGAGAAAAGTTGTCTCTTGATGCTGTTCCAAGCTTTCGTGCTATAGCTGCTGTGGGCCTGTGTGATGGTAGTCTGTGCAGGGAACACATGGTGGAACAAAGACACTTCTCATGGTGGATGGAAGTGAGGTGAGTGTTGTGGGGAGCAAGTCCCTAATATCCTTTCTAAGTATTGAGCTTCCTCCTGCTAGATCCCAGCTTTTAACGCAGTGGTGCTGAACTTGAAGGTTGCAACCCCTTTGTTGGGGGTCAAATGACCCTTTTACAGGGGTCGCCTAAGACCATCAGAAAAAAATGGATATTACATTATGATTCATAACAGTAGCAAAATTACAATTATGAAGTATCAATGAAAATATTTTTATAGTTGGGATCACGACAACATGAAGGTAAAGTTTAAGGTTCATAGCACTAGGAAGGTTGAGAACCACCGCCCTCAAAGTTACCCCATCTCTCAATAGTGCACATGCTGGTAACCAACCCTTTAACTTAAGGTCTTCGGGTGAGGGGATTTTAGTAATTTGTAAACATGGACAGGAACATTCTCGCAGGATTGCTTTTTGGGAAGTCCAAAATTGAACGATGAGTAGATTCAGTGTCTGATACTTTTGCTGACCACTGCCACGTGACGCTGCACTTTCCTCTTTCCTTTGTTGGTAGAAGAAAAGCAAAGGAAGCTAGCTAGTTCTCTAGGAACAGTTTGTAGTGCTTTAACCCCACTCATGAGGTTAGAGTTTCCAGAACTTAATAACTTCCTGAAGATCCCCTCTCAATGCTATTACACGAGATGTTTGATTCCAGCATGAAGTGGAATATATATATTCAACCCAGGGAAAATACTTATAATCTTCTTGGGATAGTCTAGAAGGGATGAGTTAGATATTGATAGAATTTGTAGCTTTTATGATAAACTGCTGAAAATCTGAATGATAACTAAGTTTAAATGTTGACAATACTATTGCTATGGCTCTATCACAACATTTGAAAATATGTTATTTGTAATGATGAAGAAATGTTGCAAAACTTATTGAAAGTGCATAATGAGTTTTTTCTTGGTGTTGAAAATTTTTTAAATGTTTATTAGCCATTTGTTTAGATCCATGGCATACATGCATACATTTTGATTGTTTTCATAAAGCTTAATGTCTTATTCAGTTCTTTCCACATTTTAGATGTTAATGGTTTGCCCCGCAGACAGTTGGAAAGACTTTCTCCCATCCTCTCGGCTGTCTGTTCACTCAGCTGTCCCTTTGCTTTGCTGAGTAGAAGCTTTAATCTCATGGACTCCCATGATTTTAAGTTATACTACAGAGTCACTGTGATGAAAGCTGGGCGCTGGAGAAACTAGGTACCTGCATGTAGATGAAAAACACCTAGATTCTTCTCTCTCACTTGGCACAAAATTTAACTCCTATGAGACTGAAGTACTCAGTGCAGAGCCTGAAACATAGGAATTGCTTGAGGGAAAGATAGATGATTTGCTACAAGGTCTAGTCACAAGTGAGAACTTGCTAAACAGGAGAATAAGTTTAAAAAATAAATTGATTGTTTTGAACCCTTTGTATAAACATTAACTGTTAAGTTAAAGATAAATACTCCTATAAATTAGTTAAGGATAAAGCTCAAGCATGCACACACACACACACACACACACACACACACACACACACACAGAGCTTACAAAGCATACGGTACTACACAGGCTTCTGGTTGAGAGAGGGAAGATTTAAGCATAGTTTGTGGGTGTACATAGGAATAAACCGCTTTCATAGAGTAGACAGCTATGCAACCGTGGGCTGACTCCTTCGTATAGTTCATTTTCTTCTTTCCAAACTGAAGCTCTGGTAACTTTAGACTAGCCCATGCCTGCCCCACCATCTGTAGTGCGGCAGTGTTTGGAGTAAGGGACTTGTTCTTTCATTTCTGAGGTTTACACATGAAGCCATTGTGGTTCAAACTGAAGTATAGGCAGGAACCTATTGTCCATGGTTTAGAGGATGAAATGCTTCACTTTGGGGCCAAAACTACTTACATGAGACTTTTAGATTTTTCAACTGATGCTATAGTGTGGAGAGACTTTTGAGGATTGGGCTGCACCAAAGAAACAGAACCCACGGGAACTATCAACTCTTATTATTAGAATAGTTTACAATGAACTATTTTGGACATCCTGAAATGTACCAAGAATATTTACAACATAACAATATAGACTTGTATTTTGAGCATCAGAAGATAGTTCTTGTCTTTTGTATTTTCTATTTACCTTTTAAAATTTTTGTTCAAGACTAAGTGAATAGCGTTGGTATTTAGGGGATTGTATCTTCCTCTGTAGTAAGGATGGGTTCGATCTACATTAAACATAATTACAAAATGTTTCTATATGATGGAATAAAGTCTAGGCTGGTTTATTAGAAACTCATTTACAAGGTTGGAGTTTCTGAAGCATGGGCTTTAGGGTTGAATCAAACTCTCTATGCACAACACACATCTCATATGATGACATGGGACTTGGAATTGAATAGGACATAACGGATGTATACATCTAAATTTATATACATATAAATTTAGGGGTATAAATACCTGACAAGTCTTGCCAGGTCCCAACTGCCTCACTCTCCCTCCCTGTTTTCCTCCTAATGTTGCACATAGCCCTGATGATCGGCTTTCTGATTTTACTTTGACCAAAGCGAGGATCAGGGGCAGATGCAGAACAAAGATGTGACAGGATCCAACATGCTGTAAAGTGCACTGGCTTCCAGTTGTGAAAAGAAAAGATGGAAAAGATGATGGTAGAACAAGACAAGCCAGCCTGGAGGTGATTCAGAATGCACATAAAGGAGAATGGTGATGGGATCAGAAAGTCAACAGTTGCAGAGGCAGGGTCTAAAGCGCTCCTGTTTGTAGGAATAGGAAAGACACTCTTGTTTGTGTATGGATCTCCTAGAGTGCAGCTCTCAGAAAGTGGCAGATTGTTTCTCTCTCACCATCTGATGTCCACCTGGGAGACTGTCACCAGGAGGTGGCTGAGAACTACCACCAAATTCTGCTTCCACCTGGATCCTAAACCCTGGAACAAGGTGAAGAAGCTACATGGAGATTCATCACAGGGACCCGAGGTAGCAAAAACAGGAGGTGAAAAAGCCCAGACCGGCATTGTTATTTCTCTAGAGAAGGCATGACCTGACTGGATCAATTCACCTGTTGGACCCTAGAGAGCTGCTAAGTAGCTGCATTGCACATTTGCGAGTCTCCATGGCTTTGTTGAGGGAAAGAAATCACTCAGAAAATCACAGAAGAAGCTCACATCGTAACTCCTCTGCCGTGTTTTCTCAGATAAATATCATCAGCAGTTACTATATTGTACTTCTTCTATTGCTATCCTTTCTTTACTCCCACCCACAAACACCTTTTTCCTTTCTGGAGAAAGGATTTGAAACTAGAGCCTCCACCCCCACCCCTACTCTGGGCCTCAGTTTACATTCTGGCTTTTTGTTTGTTTTGTTTTGTTTTTAAGGTGAGACCCTGTACAAAGGAGAATTGAAATTAAGTGTTACCACAGACTAGATAGTGAGGGCCGTGGCTTGAAGGTAGACCTTATGATTGTTCCTGTTAGGACTATTTCAAATGACAATATATTAAGAGCTGTTTCAATGAGCATATTTTTCTGGGATATTGTTATGGACAAATTGAGACAAATAAATACAAAACAATCTTTATTTTTATTAGCCTATTTTTAATTTTAAGTGATAAAACCCAGGACTTCTTTAGGTTTAATGAGAGTCTTCTTTCCCTCCTGTCTTAGATAAGAAGAGACAGCGATCTTCAGAGGAACCCATTTTAGTCAACTTCCTGTGGCTGTGATAAAATATCACAACCAAAAGCAACTTAAAGAATAAAGAGTTTATCTTAGCTCACAGTTCCAGAGGAGAAGTCCACAATGGTGAGGAAGACTTGGCAGCAAGAAGCCAGAACAGGAGGCTGACTGATCACATGCCAACTGTACGCGGGATGAGAAAGACCAGGGAGTGCAGTTGGACAACAGTATTCCCCAGCTCCCTTCCCAATGACCTCCAGAAAGCCTGTGTCTTCTAAAGGTTCTATTACTTACCCAAACAGCACCACCAACTGGAGACCAGTTGTTCAAGCGCATGAACCTGTAGGGGACATTACTCATTCAAAGCCCCACAGCCACTGACTATGCTCCCTGTGCTGTGGAGTCCTTCATGGTGCCTGATTTCAGCGACTTCAGAGCACAGCAAACTCATCTTGCTCAGACTGTCTGACAATGCGTCACCCAAACCCTCTAATGAAGCAGATTCTGAAACTTCGAAAAGCTGAACTTGTGACCTGCTGTTCCCATTCTTTTATTGAAAGAGATTTCAATCAAGAGTAAACACAGACAATCTGAACTCCGGCCACTTCGTTCCAGTGCTTTCGACTCAGTTTTAATGAAATCTTTCAAAGTGATGTCTCATAAAACTTGGCTTGATTACTAATGTCTTATGAGTCATACCACTGAAAAATCAATTCATGTTTTCACTCATGAATATTTCATTGTTAATAGTCTATATCCACTGTGTTAAATATGGGTATCTGAAATTACTTCTCCAGTAAATGTTGAATTGGCTGTAAACATCAAAGCAAGACATTTATTTCCCATTCTTTCTTCTCTTCTTCCTTCCTTTCATTCTTTCTTTCTTTCTCTCTCTTTTAAGACAGGATTCATAATATATCTCAGGCTGTCTTAGGATTCACTACATAACCTAAGCTGGCTTCAAGCTTGAGAAAATCCCCTTGTATCTGCTTTTTTAGTGCTGGCTTTGTGACTGTAGATTATGTTGCCAGGCTTAGCAAATAATTTTGTGAGGTGCAAAAAAATAAAAGTTTTTAAAATCAACTTCAAAAGATCTAACATAGCATTCAACAGTATTTAATGTGCAATCATATATTCTATAGTACAACTTAAAAATTAAATCTTCATTCATGAGACAGATTCCATGTGAACATCTATAAAAACAATGTAATGAAAGAATAAACAATACTCTTTATTTTCATGCTTAGAAAATTCCATTAGTTAATGGAGTTTTTCCTGGTGTTATCTGGAGCATTGAAGAACTTATCAAACATAAACCAAATAAGAAAAAAATAGATTGTGAAATATATGACATTTAACATACCTCATCAGAGGTAAAAATGAAATTAGTATTTGGGGTGGATGAGTCGGAGGATACAATGCTAGCTCTACTAGCATCTGAGTGCATATGTGTCTCTTTCTAACTGCAATGTGTCCTACCCATGCATTTATGAGGTCCACTGGGAAACAAAGAAATGCAATTCTAGTTAGCTTATTTACTTTTTGACAGCCTTAAGAACTTTATTTGAAGCTTCCATCATGCAACACCCACTATTTGATTAGGAATGCATTAGCAGAGCAAACATTTCTGTAAAAATAAATATAAATCTGATGATATTGGTGGGCTTAAGAAAGCACTTAAATTCTTAGACTAAAACCTAATGTTTGGTTTTCTTTCTGTTTCCTTTTCTAATATCAGTCCCCTAAGAACACTTGACTTGTATCTAGGATTTATATTGAAGAAGGAATTCCAATTCAATTCAGAAGCCTCATAAATACCCCAGTGGAGCAAGATATTTAATATTCTCTGTGAAATTTCATTTTTCCTTTATATAGAAAGATAAATTTGTTTTCACAATACCTGAGGGCCACACTTTCAGCAATTTTTTTCGAAACAGTGATGGATGCCTACTGACCCAGATGCATCAGCTCATTTATATTTCGATCCATTGAAAATGCTTATTTTTGTCCGCAGTGGTTCAGGCAGTGTATTAATCGCTGGTGACACAAGGAGTAAAACGACAACCTTGCCCTCAAGAGCGTCAGGGTCTAGCAGAAGAATGCGGAATACCGAAGCACAAGAAAGACGCAGTCGTTCTTAAGATTTGGTGTGATATTTACGAGCCGAATGCTATAGGAGCACACTGGAGAGAATATCCACAAAGCGAAGAGTATGCCGGCAGAACTGTTGTTTAACCCATTTTCAGTGACAAAGTGAACACGCGAGAGGGACAGCCAAGAAACTCGGGGAACTTTGGACATTACAGGAAGGTGAACAGTTCATCCCTGAGGGTTTAGAAGAGAGCTGAAGACCAGGGATGTAGCTTCAGCTTAGCACATTCAAGGCCCCTGGCTTGATCCCTAACATCAAAATGTTGGAGGATACGAATTTAGAGAAATAAAGACATGGAATAAAGAAAGTCTTCAGTTCTAGTTCACTGAAGTTGTAGTAAATCATGGAGATCAACTCAAGGAGCACAGGATGAAGGATGGGAAGCTATTTTCACACAGTAAAGAAAAAAAAAGTGAAGCCTTCACCCAAGTGACAGTATGGATTAGTGAAAGGGACAGGAAAGTTACAAAAAGAAGATGTTGCCTTAGATCAAATGTCATTGCTGGGGCATTTAGGAGTGAGGCGACACAGATCAGAATTAACAACCATGTTCATGAGCTTTAGCTGGAGAAATTTTCATGAACATTGAACCTCAGTAGATGAATAACTGGGTTTTGAAGAAGAAAAAGAAAATACTATAGGGGCACTTTTATTTACAATCAAGATCAGAAAATAATAATGTAGTCATGCTATAATTGAAGTATTATAAAATCAGAGGAAATATCAGCGAGAAATTTTAAGGGTTGAGATAGCTCAAAGCTGTTTCTTCTTAATATGCAATAAAATATACTAAGATACAATGTGTTGCTATAAGGTCCTGCGAGAGGTATGCCTGAGTGTTAAGCATCTTTGCACAAGGCCCTAGGTTCAATCCCCAGTGCTCTACAAATAAATAAATAAGCAAGCAAACAAATAAACAAGAAGGCTGAGCTATGAGAAGTAGAGAAAGAAACACTTGTATGTATATTAAATTCAGAAAGTAGTAAACATATTAATCAAAAATGCGAGAATGGGGGGCTGAGAGATGGCTCAACCTGAGAAAGGGCAGCAAAACTGAGACAGATTTGGAATTACGGCAGTGAGCTGAATGTTCCCATTCATCAACACCCCAAGACACTTACCTTGAAAATGCAGGGAAACACACAGTCATAAGTACTTGCCACATAAAATGTATGACATGAGTTCAAATCCTTCAATTCACGATGTAAGGAAAGAACTGATCTCTAAAAGTTTTCCTTTGACCTCTA
This sequence comes from Myodes glareolus, assembly GCF_982192425.1. NCBI lineage: Eukaryota > Metazoa > Chordata > Mammalia > Rodentia > Cricetidae > Myodes > Myodes glareolus. The sequence goes on from NC_142039.1 coordinate 56,015,094, forward strand.
CATTCCTACAATGACATGCAGACACTGAGACTAACATACACACACACACACACACACACACACACACACACACACACACTACTAATTGCAGTAATTGATTTTTGGAAAAGGTGAAAGCAAGAACAGGCTCTAAAAAGGCAGCCTCCTTACTGTCCCCATTACTAAACGAAAGAAGCAGTGAAATGCAAAACTTCTTAGGAAATATCTATCAAATGACCTGACAAAATGCCCCAAGCAGGCAGGGGAAAAGAAGAAATTCAATTAAAAAAGCGACACCTTTAAGTTAACTTCAGTGTCTTTACTTAAATACTAAATGCAAAATTGTACTGACAAGGAAATCATCGCCCCGGGATTCACCTTCCAACTGAGACAGATTTGGAATTATAGCACGAGCTGAACGTTCCCATTTATCAACACCCCGAGACATTTACCTTGAAATTGGAGGGAAACACACAAACATGAGGTGTGGAGACCCTGAAAGCATTTGTTCTGCAAAGGAAAGTTACAGACAAGTCCAAAGGCAGACTGAGAAATGAAGAAATGATCTTATTTATTTAGTTTTTGTGACATGAGCTTAACCCAGATGGCTTACAAGAGCATGGTTGAAAGGCTGTTTACAGAAGACAGGCACTTCACCGGTGGCTACACCACTGAAGAAAATATCTCTCTTCCTCAGCAACCATTAACTGCCTATAGACCCTCAGGGAAAGGTGAGGCCATATGATCCCTTGATTCACCATAATATAGTAAAAAAATAGATTGTTGAGTTTGGACATGTGCATATTTTATGCTGATAATGACAGCTCCTGCAAGATCAAGAGTACAAAGGTCCTCCATTCACCACAACAGAGAAAAGCTAAAGTCTTCACCGTATCAGGAAGGCCCTCTCATTTGTCCTTTAGTGTTGCCTTGCTGTGCATTATTATTTTATCGTGTTTTTGTTTTAAGACAGGACCTCGCTACATATCAGAGGCTAGCTTAGAACTCACTATGTAGCCCAAAGTGGCCCTGAACTCACAATCCCCCGCCTCATCTTCCTAAGCTATAGGGTTCCAGGCCTGCACTACACGACCATCTCCAGTGTCTATGTTTGCTGTGTTCCTTCTTTACCACCCTGATTCCTGGTTATTCTTGGATCTCTTAGCATCTTTTTCCCTTTGCAACACAAACATGTTTCTCTTTCCTATTCCTTCAGCATTTTAGGATGGCTTTAGCTTCAGAGCTGTCTAGAATAACTTTTCTTAAGAAGCATATAAGCCGAAGATCTACACTTTCATCCAACGGCTTTGCTTCAGCTACCCTTCAATCACTGTGTAACTTGTTTAAAGTTTCAGTGCTCCCTGTTGGTGGGAAACACTGTACATTTTCTCTGTAGCATCAATTTCACCATAGCATATAATACCTTCCCTCATTCATTGACTAATTGGGATTTGAAGGTTGTGTTTCCTTACCATAAGTGGTAGACAGTGTGAAAATAAAAGTATTTATCAGGATATTTGGTTGACTTTAATAGAAATTAAAACAGTGCTGATGTGGCTTAAGTACTCACTAAATAGTCCTAGAATCCATGACATTAAGACTTCATGTGGGGATTGAGAAAATTGATTACATTTAAAAACACAAATATTGGGGAAACTGGAAAACAGATCAACACAAACATTGAAACTGATACAGAAAGAGAGAAATATGAAAGAACATTTTGCCAAATTGCATGTGAGAATCTTTAGGTAACATTACCTAGAATAACAGGGGTAGAATCAATATTTGGACAAATTATAGCTGATCTCATGCCAAGAGTGGCGTGGAATCGACTTGCAGACTTAGAGCAGGCTGGTGCTTAGCCAGGTCAAGGAAAGAGAGCAACTGCTGGTCTCATTGATAGGGGAGTTCAGCCAATCACATTCTGTCCATGGGGCGTGTTGCCCTAAGGCAAAAGTTTACCTATAAACCTGGCGGGTGCACTTCCCTGCCCTCTCTCTGGCCTGGCTCCAGTGTTCCGGACAATTGGGATTCTGGTATAAGTTTTCCTTCTGTTTTATTAAAGCTGTATCTTTTGTAAGCTAGTCTGGCGGACCATTAATTACCGATCGCACTAATTATCGATCATCAGTCTCATCATCCAAGCACTGTTGAAAACTAACTGAAGAAAATAGTCAACGGCAGGCAGTATTAGACACAAACACTGCCACCAAGTTGGAAAGCGTTTGGCCATGAATGATACAGGAGGAAGGCTAACAAGGAAGACAGAAAAGGTCCCAATGTGTATGCAACTAAAAATGAGCTTTAGGTGTCAGCCCAGATCTCGGCAATCTATGTGGTCTTTGGTGGCAGCACAGGTCATGGACATCAACACAGACCCTGGCTGCTCTAGGGTCACAGATCTATACATGGCCCTTGGTCACATCTTAGGCCCAGTGTCACCATAGCCCCCATGGCAGCACAGGCCACTTAGATTAGCCAGGCCCTGGACATCCACTTGATCTCCAGTGGTAACTGAAGTCTGGGACATCAGCATAGACACTAGCTGTTCTCTAGGGTCATGGCCCTAAACATGGGCCTGGCCCTAGACACAGAAGCTAAGGCCCTAATGTCATCATTGCCCCAAGGGGCAGTGCAGGCAACTCAGCTTAGCATGGCCCTAAGGTAACATGGCTTCTGACACCAAAATGGCCTGAGGTGATAGCCCAGACCCAGAACCTGGGCATCCATGTAGCCTTTGGTAGTAACATGGGCCATGGACTTGCCATTGACCAGAGGCTTTGAACCAGATGAACAACTCATTACAATGAACATTTGTAAGCAAGGTAGAGTGAACAAATGGGTTTACTATGTGACACACCACAACCTCCATTGCCACTAAGATGAATAAAGAGGTGGTTAAGAGGCAGAAAAGATGGAGAGGTGAAGTGGTTAAAATTTTTCGTTGGGGGGGATGCTATAGGAGCAAAGGACACATATGGAAGAGCTGGGAAATGATTGGGATTGGGGTGTATGATGTGAAATTCCCAAAGAATAGATAATAAATTAAAAAAATAAAAATGAACTTCAAGGGTTGAAGAGATGACTCTGTAGATAAATCACTTGCTTGTCATGCCTGAGGACCAAAGTACAGATCCCCTGATCCTCAGAAAATGGGTTGCATGGGAAAGAATTAGGAATCTCAGTGTGCTGAAGGGAAAATTGGAGGCAGAGACAGGAGGATTTCTAGGAGTTTATGGTCAGCTAGACTGGTATACACTGTGCTTAGCAAGATACCCTGCCTGTACCAGAGTGGAAAGAAAGAATCAGTACCACAGGGAATCCTCTGGCATCCAAATGTGCCCTGTTGGTGCGGGAGAATTGTCTGTATTCTGTCAATCATATATTTTAATAAAATGCTGATTGGCCAGGCAGGAAGTATAGGCAGATCAACCAGACAAGAAGTAGAGGCGGGGCGATGAGAACAGGAGAAGGCTAGGAAGGAGGAAGCGCATTCTTCCGCTCCTGCTCAGATGAAGAAGCAACATGTGAGCTGACAGCTGAAAAGATGGCCCCCAATGTGGGGCCATGGAACCAGCCACCAGGTCAGACATGCTGAATCTTTCCCGGTAAGCCACCACCTCGTGGTGCTACACAGATTATTAGAAATGGGTTAATCAAGATGTGAGAGTTAGCTAGTAACTAACTCTCTAGAGATAATGGGCCAGGCAGTGTTTAAATGAATACAATTTATGTGTTGTTATTTCTGGGGCTAAGCTAGCCGTGTGGAAGCTGGCCCCTCACACTACACCTCGTGGCACATGTTTACCCCCTAACTACACGCACATACCATATACACATATTTTAAAAATCAATTTCAACCTGAGTGGTGGTGGCCCACACCTTTAATCCCAGCACTCAGGAGGCAGAGGCAAGTGGATCTCTGTAAGTTCAAGGCCAGCCTGGTCTACAAGAGCTAATTCAAGCACAGGCTGTAAAGCTACAGAGAAACCCTATCTTGAAAAACCAAAAAATAAAAATATATAAGGCAAAATATTACAATTTCAAAATATATAAAGCAAAATATTACAGGACTTAAAGAAGAAAGCATACCACAAAAGTGGAGATAATTCAGCATTCCCTTCAACCTCCCTTTAATGTGAAAAAGTTTCAGTGTGGACACTAAAGCTGTAATCAGCATTGTACTCTTCCATTACTGAATAACATATTGATACAGATTTACTGACTCTGGACACATAATTTAGTATCTCATGGTTTCTGTAGGCTAAAAGTCCCTTATTGTCTGTCTAATCCCCTCACTATGAGAGAGAGCATCATTAGAAAACTGAGATCCAGGTGCAGCTTGGAGTTGCATCTCAGGGTTTGGCAGTGTAAGGAGTCTCTTCCAAGATCACAAGCATCTTTATAGAATTCTCTGCCTTGCAAGATGTTTGGCCAGCCAGAGCACAGCTTCTAACTTTATACTAACTGTCTTCATACTATCTTGATAGCTCATTGCTGGCCTTGGTTTCCTATCACATAGGTCTCTTCAACATCACATTTCCTTCAACAAAACCAGCAATGAAATGTCCACTCATGCAGATGGCTCAATTTTACATAACATGAGCGGATTCTGTTGTATAAAGGCAGTCCTAGGACCCACCAGCAGAGAAAGAAAGGCAATTGTTTGAGAGTTTGATTATCAAAAGCCAAGGATAACTAAGTCTCCCCAAAAAATCACTTAACTATAGGATCTAGTTGACAAGAGCACTTCATCCAACAACAGTAGAGTGCATGGGAGATACTCCCCAAACTGACCAGATGTTGTCTTGTAAGACAGATCTCAACACATTTCAAAGGACTGGGGGCATTCAAAGTATATTCTTTGACCAAAGAGATATTAACTGAGATGTCAATAAGAAAAGGCAAGCAAGAAAAATCCCCTCAACTGCTTGGAAATTAGGTAATGAATTTCTAAATATTGCATGGATTTTAAATAAAAGATAGGCAATGTTAGAAAATATTTTGACTAAGTGGTAAGAAAAACAAAATTTCAAGAGCCAGAGAAACACATGTTACAACACGTAAAGATTTGTAGCCTTCCAACCATGTGTTCAAAATAAGGATGGTTTAAAAATAGCATCTAATCAACCATCTAAACAGAAGAAGAGAAAAAGAATGTATACCACATCCCTGCAAACAAAAATAAGGTAATAAAATAATAAAGTCAAAGAAGAAATGTGTGTCAGTAAGCATCCCATCACTGTGACAAGATTTACTTTCTTTCAAGTCTCAGGGATTTTGTTTCAGGCTAATTAGTTCTTCTTTATGTATATATTAGTGAGAGTTGGGATATTTTTCTTTTTCTTTTTTGGTTTTTCGAGACAGGGTTTCTCTGTAGCTTTGAGGCCTGTTCTGGAACTACCTCTTGTAGGTCAGGTTGGCCTTGAACTCACAGAGATCTGCCTGCCTTGCCTCCAAGTGCTGGGATTAAAGGCATGTGCCACCCCCAGCGACTGTTTGGATAATCGTAGGGAATAGGTTATAGCAACAGTTCCATGAGTAGACTTATGCAGACACACTGCAGCAGAGCCCACTGGTGTGAGCACCTGCACCCTGCATCCTCTGTCCTGAACTCACTGCTGAAGATGTTGATTGACAAGAGGCTATTTATTGTCTTTATTGTACCATCATACTATGAAGATGCAAATGTATCCGAAGTTGAATGCTGCCTTAGACACTTGAGTGCTGACCATGACATCTGATGTGCTGTGATGCATATTTTCTTAGTGTCAAGGGTAGGATATTCCATTAAAAAAAAAAAAGACAACAGAATTTAAGACACTGCAGTGTGGTAAGGGTTTGAATCTTTCTTTGTGTGTTAATATTTTGAAACAGTTATGGCAAGTTTTCGTACACTTGCAGATAAGGCCCTGGTTGCATGCATAGCTCAAAGGGCAGAGCTTGCTTTCAGCACTGCACAGACAAAAACACCACAAGCACAAACATGTGAGTGTGCGTGTGTGTTCACATACATGTACACACATACTCAACCTCCATAAAAGTCATTATCTTAATGGGGTAAAGCTAAAAAGAACACACAAAAATAACCATACACTGGAATTAAATTAGTGACTTAAGTTACTAGAAGCTTCTAGAACCATTATATTTAGGTACCTGAAAAGAACCCAAGTAAGGATGAATTCCTCTGCCAAGCAGCCTTTCCCCACATCTTGAAATGCTTAATTAATAAAGAAGGCTGCAGCTTAGATTCAGGACTGCCGTGACTAGAGTGCTCACTAGTAACATAAAATTCTCCTTGGAATTTATAGTCATAGAAAAAAATAAAGATTGGTTCACTAGAGGACCCATGCAGGTCTTTTGTTGGCTTTGTTACTAATAGTTTGCTAATTTTTTTTTTTTTACCAAATTTCAGTGGCCCACCATAAAACCAGTTTCCCCAAAAGCTCTATTATGTATAATGCACCATATTGCAGAACACATTGTTATCAGTGCTGTGCATATGGAATCCTAGCAGGGACACTTCTGTAGAGTGTATGTACCATATTCTCTTGGTAACACACCCCAAAATATGGACTTGGAAACTCTCTTGCTTCTAGGGCATTTAATAAAACCTGTACAGCTGAATAGGGCATAGGTACAAATGCCCAGGTGCCACAAAGCAGGGTACAACAGCGAATTCATTTGATGGCATAATTAGATGTTGACAACTTCTCTGCAGGCTTGAGCAATGAAAAAATTCTAATAAGATGAAACTCAGCAGAGGCACATTCTAGATTCCCCATTCAAGCCAGGTAGGCAGAAGGACAGGCGAATATTTAGTAATAACACATTAATACATTTTCCAAATTTTATTGGCAGGAAATACTAATGAGACATAGACTCTCATCAGGATAAATCACCACAGAACTGTTTACAACAGTTGGAAAACAGAAACTGTCTACAAGGAACAACCAGGGCCTTGGTAAACATATCACAGTGAAACTATGAAATCCATTGCTCAGGAGCCATTGAAAATGGTACAGAAGAATGTGTATTGGTATAAACACATATTTAGGATATAGCTAAGTGATTTGATGGTAAAGTAACAGAAATGATTGTATTTCGGTACAGATATATGATTATGTATTCATGTATATATAATATACAAATTCATTTTGTGATATGTATGTGACAAAAGACAAGAACTTCAAGACAGTCCTTGAGAGTGGAAATCACTGCTTCTTCCTGAGCAAGGGATATGTGGTCGTCTATTTTGTTTCTCTTTACTGGGCTTCTTTACTTTCTCTATAGACAACCAAAGTTGCTTTTGCGGTAGAAGCACACAAGCTGTGATACTTTATTTTGTTTCAAATAAAAGAATTTTAAGAAATTTTACTTTTTTCAAAATCAGAGGTTCCTTCTGAGTCATCCCTCAGTCACATCGGGCGATGTATCCTTTGTTCAAGCTGAGAGGACCCTCCGTGATCATATGTGGATTCAAGGTCCTCAGCTCAGCTCTGGTGTCCTGAGGCCAACAGACCATCCTGAGCCCAGCACTTACTTCCTCTTCCTGATGAGTCAGCAGCCTTATTCTCCACCCCTTCCCCTCCAGAGTTGTGTCCCTTAAACCCAAAACATTTGCCTTTTCACTGAGTATAACCCTGGTCATAATTTTTAAGCTCTGAGATAATTGATGACTTCGCAGATCTCTGTCATCTCCAGTGGAAGTTTTGGCTGTTGGCTTTGAATGTGATTCGTCTCGCGCACCATGTATTCTCCAAGATTTACAAGTGAGGTCCAGATATGAAAATGCTGGCTTTTGATGGGAAGTGAAACAACAGTTTTATAAAACCTTCTTTTTCCTAAGAAACATTCCAACTCTTTAGAAAGAGAGGATTCAGGAAGAGCCTATTTAGGAGCATATTCTTCAGGGAGAAACTTAAAGCTATTAACATCTTCATGGGCTGTGCAAGGAGCATCATGAGTGTCTGAATATAAGACCATGCTGAAATGTTAATGTCTTGTCATCATTTTCAGGTTTACATACTTGAGGTCATACAATACTTTTTTATTGTATTGTAAATATAGGTTCTATGTGGGATGTGTCTTTCTGCTTTGCCCATTCATCCTTTCTTTGCTCTCAGGGGAATCTCAAAATTAAAACGAGAATAAAAATGCATAACTGAAACAGTGCTGAAATTAAAATACCTCGCTCAAAATTCTAATTACCCTCCTTTTCTTTGTGATTTTCTGGGGCTCATGAAATCCTACTACTGTCTGTATTTCTATCACACGGCATTTTGAGTACTTTGTTATTTACACAAATCACAAACAATTAGCCAAAGTTAGCATTACCTGAGGTTTGCGGGGATGCAGGCTGGGCCCTAATGCATTTGTTTCAGGGAGAAGCCTAACAATGGGCGTTTCTATCAGGCTCATGTGATGCTGATGCTGTTGGCTAGCTAACTGTATCGTGGAGCAGCAAAAGTACAGATCAAGCTCCCAGATATCTCCAAGCCACTGTTTCCTTAGGCTACACATCTTCCCTTTAATTTCTAAAGACCTCGTGTCCACTGAATGTATCTGCTGGCTATAGCCAACATCAATATTCAAGAGTCTCTCATCTTCGATAAGACATGTACAACTTACAAGACGCCATTGGAGATGCTTTAGCTCATAGAAGATGGGTTAATGGTGGGAATGCTATCGTCACAGAAGCTGTCTATTTGAAAACCTAGGATTTTCAGCATATCTCACACCATCCATTACCAGGTATCAATGCACTAGGCTGTCCACCACAATCTATCCTTTTGTTTTTAAAAGACTAATAAAAGTGAAGTCCTAGGTATAAATAAACCAAGGCAGCTAAAAATTCAGTGTACATGTACACACACACACACACACACACACACACACACACACACTGAGGACACATTTTCTCTAGACAACTACTGGTAAAATTGGTCTCTCCCACAACTTCTTGCATCAGGGTATGTAACAGATGTCAACTGAAGTGACAGGGCTGAGGAAGGCATCCGTGAGCTAAAAGGGCAGATGTCATTTTCCAGTGACATGTTCTCGGCGATCCCCTGTCTCTCTTTGTTTACCCTTCGCCCACTCGATAAGGCAGCTGCTCATCTATTCAGTCTTGGATAGGGCATAAAAATGCAAGTCAGAGCTCAAATTTAGTTTGGCGTTTGCCTTTTTGAAAGATGTGATTTATGTTTATAATAAAGTATTTGAAATGTCACTTAATAGGAAAACAAATGGTGGTAGGACTCCCATGAGCCCAAAGAAAGGAACGAAAAAAAGGGGTTTGAAACTTCAAATTAGACATTTTTATCTCACCACTATTTGACTTACATATTTCTGTTCTAATTTGTAAAAATTATCTCTCTTGATCAATCTTTTCCATTACTTTTTCTGAGAAAATTCATCAGCTGGGTTAATGATGACACAAAAGTTTAATATATGCATTAAACATTTAAGTTTTAATATGTTAACATGTCATATGATGTGAATAATAACAATGTTTTATATATGAAGTGAAAACATATTTTATGTTAGAAATAGTTATAATGCCGAAAAAGTGACTTATATCCATAACAATTTCATTTAAATATTGCTTTAGCTCCCCATCTATCTCAGATGCAATTTTATGGTCCTTTTAAAAAATTCATTTCAGTGTGACCTCTTTGAGGCTGCAACTTAGTGCCTCTAGCCTACATATCCAACTGTGCTTGGGCTTGCTCCTATTCAATTACCTTTTAACATGCAGAGAGCAGCCAGCACCCAGGTTTGAGCTGCATTTCCCATTCAGAACCTCTTCAAGAATTACAACTTTGGCTCAGTTTCACCGCAATAAGAAAGGAGGGCAAAAAGGAATCTATCAACCTGCTAGGCTGTTAAATCCCAGGGGTAGTTTTTAATATCCCTAGTCTGGGCTCATACCTGGCCCTAGAATGGACTTCAGTGACTTTATTCTAAAAAGCATAGAAATAGACAGTTAACGGGGACCTTGGAATATTTCTATGGTTCATATACTATGAAGCAAAGAAGGAGACAGTTGGATCAGGAAATAATAAACCTTCTCGAATAGAGTGGAGCCTTCCTTTCTTCACGGATTTTTATTTGATGGCTATGTTAAGACTCTAATTAGTATACTGGGCAAGTGGAGGGCAATAATTATTCCTCTTTTTGAGGAGGAAATGATAAGGATAAGGAGGTCGGACTACAATGTTTTAAAAGATTCCAGATTTTAAAAGCATCAGATGTTAATAGTGCAAGGCACCAATCCTAAGCCAGATTTGGAGCACAGGGGCATATATTTCTTCCAGGTGAGAATTTTGACCCTGGTGTTTGGAAATGACAACAATGGCTTTGGTCTCCAACCTCCACTGTTGTAAACTGCCTCAGTCAGGAGAGAGTCTAAATTCCATCAGAATATAGTGAGCGCCACATGGAATGTAGACACGTATCACATACCATGTTATTTTTTCCCAAATGCACACAAATTCTATTTGTCACTTAAAATCTATTGATAAATATGCCAACAAACTTTTAAAGATCAAAATGTTGCCCTCTGAACATTTTGCCCTTCAACAGTGGTTAAAAAATATCCTGGAAATTTACAGCAAAGCACTATTGCCAAGGTATATTATTATATTATTTTATAATTGATGAGGTAGGCTATAAATAACTCGGCAACATCATCCTCTTGGCAGCGAGCTTCTGTAACCGACACGAGAACAGCAGACAGTTTGGTTTATCGTATCTTCTTTTAAACTTTTGTGTAGAATCCTAGACTTAAGAATCACACTGTAAAACCAAAGATGTCAAGATATTGAGTATGTGGGGACAAACAAAACACTGTTAAATATGCTCTCTCTCTCTTACAGAATGTTTATTGTATTGACTTTCATTGGGTTGTTTAGGTGACCACAGAGAACAAAACCAACGGCTAATGTAAAAAGCCTTAAATGAGAAATGTGAGACTTCCCTGGCCGGCTGTGTGGTGGGTAAAATAGCACAATGAACTACATCTGGAAGCCATGAGCAATGCCTTCCTTGCCAGACTGTGATGCAGGCCTTCTCTTGGCCCTTCCTTTCAAGCCGCTCCTCCATGGCTTCACCTTCTTTGGGCAAAGCAGAGACTGGAAAGACAAGTATTTGGTGCTCACTCCCATTCGCTGATTCTGTTTTGCTTGGTGGTGACACTGGGACTTGAATCCAGGGCACCCTTAATGCTAAGCAAGCACATTGCCACTATACTACTGCCCAGCTCCAGGTGCTTATTCTGAAAAACATGTCACCGTTGGGTTTTGTCATGAATGGCTTCTCCAGCTAAAAATTTAATTAATCATCAATAGCCTCATTTCTGTCAATTTCTCTTCCTAGTTTACTACATGGAGCTGTTTCTTTCATTAGAAATATTCTGTATTTGGCAGGGTTTCCTCACTAAATGTATTACATATTATTCTCTTGAATTACTACAATTAGGAAATGATATAGAGGGAACCCAGCGACTGTGCCCAATCTTGCTTGATTAGAGCCATTGACCTGAATTGATTCTTTGTTCGTAATTGGAATTAGCGGGTTTTCTACAGTGCCCATGCTGATTGCTGTCCAACTATTCTCTCTATCACCTCAGGCTGTCGCCAGCCTTTGCCTTTGTTAGAACACACCCAACAAATAGGAGGAAAGGAACAAACTTGGAGTAGAATGTTTTCTTCCAGATTGTTTTGTAATCCCCTGGATAATCATTGTGTTTTATGATGAGAATAAAAGCTTTATTAAAATAGCTCAAAAGTCTCCTTCAGAACATGAAATATCCATTAGAAATAATAATGCACTTTAGCAATTATAACAGTTGATGAATAAAAAACACATGGGTATTTTTTTCTTAAAACAACACCCATTTGTGAAACTATGTGAAGAATAAGTTTAAGGAAGATTCACTAATCAAATTTGTTTCCCAAGTCTCACAAAGTCTAATTAACAATGCAAGATACTCAAGAAATCTAACATGATGAAGCTTAAAATAAATATTAAGTACAATGATTTTCCAATATTGAATACAGACATTAATAAACCAAGGATGAAGAGACCCAATTGCATAGCTGTTATAGAGCAGTTTCTATTACACGCAAACGACATTAATTTTATCCTAAGTTGTAATTCTTTCAATTGTTCTAAATGAAAGCCATCTTCTTCGTCTATGTTTTCCCAGTACTCTGTCACTCATAACCCATCTCCCAGGGCTGTTGATACGGATACTTGTAGTGCTGTTTCTCCATCACCACACCCCCTGCTGCAGAGAAGGAGTCTAGTTTCTTCACAATGCTTCCATCATTGGGCATAGTCTGTGGTGAGGCTTGCACTCATAAGGTCAAGGTTTTTTTAAAAAAACTTCTTTAGTTAAACTGTGGAGAATTTTAATTGCAAATAAAGAGAAACAGTGAAACAGTGCCTCTATCTTGCAGAATCTGCAGGGATGGTTTCCAGAACATTCCACAGACCTGCAAGTCTGGGTGTGCTCAAGTCCCTTTTATAAAATGAATCAGGGAGGAGGAAATTCCTCCTCATTCCTCCATCAAGAGTACTTGTTGCTCTTGCAGAGAAGTGGTGTTCCTTTGCATCCACATTGGGTGGTGCGGGAGAATTGCCTGTATTCTGTCAATCATGTTTTAAATAAATGCTGATTGGCTGGGCAGGACTTTGTTGACCCCCCCATGGGAAGCGGTGAGGATAGGGAGTGACGTGAAGAGAGCAGGAGGAGGGGAAGGAGTAGAAACTGGGACTGGTATGTGAAAGAAGGAAATATTGCTTTTTAAAAAATAAATAAAATAAAAAAGTGAAGGAGTAAAGGATGAAATAGGAGAGAAAAGAACAAAGCAGGAAAGAGAGAAGAAGGGACAGAAAGAATGAGAAGAGGAGAGGGAACGATAGCGACTGCAGAGAGAACATGGATAAGAGGAGACATGACTATGTTCTTTCTACTGAGAGCAAAATGTCTAGATTTAAGTGCATTTTATCACAGATTATTTTTATTTGATCCCATTTTTAGTGTTAGTAATTGGAGGGAGGGAGTGACAGTGTTTTTTATGTTTTTGTTTTAGCAAATGGAGAAACAAAACAACTTTGAGGTTCTGTGCTTTGCCTTTGATACTTTTTAAGTGCCACATAGTCCTATTATATAACAAATCATGTAAAAATACATTTATTTTATGTCTTAAATTAAAATGTGTTCTTATGATGTGTTCTGTTACACTATTTCTTGAATAGAGATCCCTGAGTCTGCCCTTACCTTTCTAATAATAAGATTTGCTGTCTGGCATTGAGTTTGACTCCGGTGAATATTCAGTACATCAAGCTTTTTTTTATTTTATTTTATTTTATTTTTTTGAAAGTAATTTTGTTAAATTATAAAAGTTTCCATTTACGCCTCTTCCCAACACCCTCCCTCTCCCCCACTCCCTCTCCTTCTCCCTCTTTGTCCCTAAGGGCAGTCAGGGTTTCCAGCCCTGTGGGAAGTTCAAGTTCTTCCCCCCTCCCTCCAGGTCCAGGAAGGTGAGTATCCAAACAGACTGGATACCCAAAAATCCAGCATATGCAGAGGAAACTAGTCCCAGTGTCATTGTCCATGGCTTCTCAGAAAGACTCCGGGCCAGCCACATTCAGAGAATCCGGCCATATTCAGAGAATCTGGTTGGATCACGTGCTCGTTCAGTCGCAGTCCAACTGCCCTTGGTAAACTCTCATTAGATCCGACCCCTTGTATCAGTGGGTGATAGCATCCCTCGCAGTCCTTCGTCATTTTCTTCGTCCTTCTGCTCCTCATTTGGACCTTGGGGGGCTCAGTCCGGTGCTCCAATGTGGATCTCCGTCTGCATCGCCATCCATCGCCAGATGAAGGATCTATGGTGATAAGCAAAATATTCATCAGTATGGTTATGGGCCAAGGCCGGTTCAGGCACCCTCTCCTCTGTCCAGAGAACAATCTGGGGATCTCTCCTTGGACCTGGGATCCCATATATAATCAAGTTTCCTATAAACCCTAAAATGACTCCCTTAGTTGAAATATATTCTTCCCTGATCCCATATTCATCCTTCCTCCCTTCCCCCCATCCCGGTCAACCGAACTTTCTCCATTCCTCCCCTACTCCCTTCTCTCTAACCCTCTCCCCTTCCAACAACCCTCCCACCCCACCCCCCATGCACCCAAGGTTACCTGGGACTCTTGACTATTTCCTACCTCCTGGCGGATAGCTAAATAATCTTCATCAGGTTCGTCTTCTTATTTAGCTTCTCTAGGATCACGAATAATAGGCTCAAAGACCTTTAAATTATGGTTAGAATCCACTTATGAGTGAATACATACAGTGTTCCTCTTTTTGGGTCTGGCTTACCTCACTCAGTAAAGCGTTTTCTATGTCCATCCATTTGCATGCAAAATTCAAGATGTCATTATTTTTTACCGCTGAGTAAAACTCTAATGTGTATATGTTCCACACCTTTTTTAACCATTCTTCTATTGAGGGGCACCTAGGCTGTTTCCAGGTTCTGGCTATTACAAATAGTGCTGCTATGAACATAGTTGAACAAATGCTTTTGTAGTATGCTAGGGAATCTCTAGGGTATATTCCCGAGAGTGGAATTGCTGGGTCCTGAGGGAGGTTGACTCCCAGTTTCCTGAGAAACCGCCACACTGATTTCCACAGTGTCTGCACAAGTTTGCATTCCCACCAACAATGGATGAGTGTTCCCCTCACCCCACATCCTCTCCAGCATAGGCTATCACTGGTGTTTTTGACTTTAGCTATTCTGACAGGTGTAAGATGGTATCTCAAAGTGGTTTTGATTTGCATTTCCCTGATCACTAAGGAGGTTGAGCATGACCTTAAGTGTCTTCTGGCCATTCGAAGTTCATCTGTTGTGAATTCTCTGTTCAGTTCAGTACCCCATTTTTTAATTGGGTTAATTAGAGATTTAGTGCCTAGTTTCTTGAGTTCTTTGTATATTTTGGAGATCAGACCTTTGTCTGATGAGGGGTTGGTGAAGATCTTCTCCCAGTCAGAAGGCAGCCTTTTTGTCTTACTGACAGTGTCCTTTGCTTTACAGAAGCTTCTCAGTTTCAGTAGATCCCATTTATTCATTGTTTCTCTTATTGTCTGTGCTGCTGGGGTCCTACTTAGGAAGAGGTCTCCTGTGCCTATATCTTATAGACTACTTCCCACTTTCTCTTCTATCAGGTTCAAAGTGGACGGATTAATGTTGATATCTTTAATCCATTTGGACCTGAGTTTTGTGCATGGTGATAGGTATGGATCTACTTTCATCCTTCTACAGGTTGACATCCAGTTATGCCAGCACCATTTGTTAAAGATGCTTTCCTTCTTCCATTGTATACCTTTAGCTCCCTTGTCAAAAATTAGGTGCTCATAGTTTTGTGGGTTAATATCCGGGTCTTCTATTCGATTCCAAAGGTCAATTTCTCTGTTCTTATGCCAATACCAAGCTGTTTTCAATACTGTAGCTCTGTAATAGAGTTTGAAGTCAGGGATGGTAATGCCTCCTGAAGTTCCTTTATTGTATAAAATTGTTTTGGCTATCCTGGGTTTTTTGTTTTTCCAAATAAACTTGATTATTGTTTTCTCAAGGTCTGTGAAGAAGTTTGATGGGATTTTGATGGGGATTGCATTGAATCTATAGATTGCTTTTGGTAGAATTGCCATTTTTACTATGTTGATCCTCCCAATCCAAGAACAAGGGAGATCTTTCCATTTTCTGGAATCCTCCTCAATTTCTTTCTTCAAAGACTTAAAGTTCTTGTCAAATAGGTCTTTCACTTCCTTGGTTAGAGTAACCCCAAGATATTTTATGCTATTTGTGGCTATCGTGAAAGGTGATGTTTCTCTGATTTCCCTCTCTGCTTCTTTATCCTTTGTGTATAGGAGGGCCACTGATTTTTTGGAGTTGATCTTGTATCCTGCCACGTTACTAAAGGTGTTTATCAGCTGTAGGAGTTCTTTGGTAGAGTTTTTGGGGTCACTTATGTACACTATCATATCGTCAGCAAATAACGAAAGTTTAACTTCATCCTTTCCAATTCGAATCCCCTTGATCTCCTTATGTTGTCTTATTGCTATTGCTAGAACTTCAAGCACTATATTGAAGAGGTATGGAGAGAGTGGACAGCCTTGTCATGTTCCTGATTTTAGTGGAAAGGCTTTGAGTTTCCCTCCATTCAATTTGATGTTAGCTGTCGGCTTGCTGTATATTGCTTTTATTATATTTAGGTATGATCCTTGTATCCCCAGTCTCTCCAACACCTTTATCATAAATGGGTGTTGAATTTTGTCAAATGCTTTTTCAGCATCCAATGAAATGATCATATGGTTTTTTTCTTTCAGTTTATTTATATGATGGATTACATTGATAGATTTGCGTATGTTGAACCAGCCCTGCATCTCTGGGATGAAGCCTACTTGATCATAATGGATAATTTTTCTAATGTGTTCTTGGATTCGGTTTGCCAGGATTTTATTGAGAATTTTCGCGTCGATGTTCATAAATGAGATTGGCCTGTAATTCTCTTTCTTGGTTGTGTCTTTAGGTGGTTTTGGTATTAAGGTAACTGTAGCTTCATAAAAGGAGTTTGGCAATGACTCTTCTGTTTCTATATTATGGAATACATTAAGGAGTATAGGAATTAGCTCTTCCTGAAAGTTCTGGTAGAATTCTGCATTGAAACCATCTGGTCCTGGGCTTTTTTTGGCAGGGAGATTTCTGATAACAGCTTCTAATTCTTCACGACTAACAGGTCTGTTTAGATTGTTCACCTGTTCTTGGTTCAACTTTGGTATATGGTACTTATCTAAAAAAAAAGTCCATTTCTTTTACATTTTCCAACTTTGTGGCATATAAACTTTCGTAGTAAGATCTAATGATTCTCTGAATTTCCTCTGTGTCTCTGGTCATATCCCCCTTTTCATTTCTGATCCTATTAATTTGCATGTGCTCTCTCTGCCGTTTGATTAGTTTGGATAGGGGTTTGTCAATCTTGTTAATTTTCTCCAAGAACCAGCTTTTTGATTCATTGATTCTTTGGATTGTTTTCTCTGTTTCTATTTTGTTGATTTCAGCCCTCAGTTTGATTATTTCCAGTCTTCTACTCCTCCTGGGTGAATCAGCTTCTTTTTTTTCTAGAGCTTTCAAGTGTGCTGTTAAGTCTCCAATGTGTGCTTTCTCCGTTTTCTTTATTTGGGCACCTATTGCTATGAACTTTCCTCTTAGCACTGCTTTCATAGTGTCCCATAGGTTTGAGTATGTTGTGTCTTTGTTTTCATTAAATTCAAGGAAGACTTTTATTTCTTTCTTAATTTCGTCCTTGACCCAGGGGTGATTTAGTAGTTGACTGTTCAACTTCCATGAGTTTGTTGACTTCCTGGGGGTAGCATTGTTGTTGAATTCTAATTTTAATCCATGGTGATCTGACAAGACACAGGTGGTTACTAATATTTTTTTGTATCTGTGGGAGTTTGCTTTGTTACCGAGTATGTGGTCAATCTTCGAGAAGGTTCCATGAACTGCAGAGAAGAAGGTATATTCTTTCCTATTTGGGTGGAGTGTTCTATAGATGTCTGTTAAGTCCATTTGATTCAATACCTCCAATAAATCTCTTAATTCTCTGTTTGGTTTCTGTCTGATTGACCTGTCCATTGGTGAGAGAGGAGTGTTGAAGTCTCCTACTATTAGCGTGTGTGGTTTGATGACTGCCTTGAGTTCTAGAAGAGTTTCTTTTACATATGTGGGTGCCTTTACATTAGGGGCATAGATATTCAGGATTGAGACTTCTTCCTGATGAGTTGTTCCTGTTATGAGTATGAAATGTCCATCTCCATCTCTCCTGATTGATTTTAGTTTGAAGTCGATTTTGTTAGATATTAGAATGGCCACACCCGCTTGTTTCTTAGGTCCGTTTGCTTGGAAAACCTTTTCCCAACCCTTTACTCTGAGTAGGTGTTTGTCTTTGTGGTTGAGGTGTGTTTCTTGTAAACAGCAGAATGTTGGATCCTGTTTTCGTATCCAATCTCTAAGTCTGTGCCTCTTTATAGGTGAATTGAGTCCATTGATATTAAGAGATATTAATGACCATTGGTTGTTGACCCCAGTCATTTTTTGGGGGGGTAATAGAGTGTATGTGTTTTCCTTCTTTGAATTGTGCTAGTGAAGGGTCGCTAGGTGTCTGAATTATTGTAGTCAGTGTTGGCAATGTTGGATTCCTTGGGATGTAATTTTCCTTCTAGTATTCTCTGTAAGGCTTGATTAGTAGTTACATATTGTTTAAATTTGTTTTTATCCTGGAATAATTTGTTTTCTCCGTTGATAGTGAACGAAAGCTTGGCTGGGTAAAGTAGTCTGGGCTTGCATCCATGGTCCCTTAATTTCTGCAGTACCTCTATCCAGGACCTTCTGGCTTTCATGGTTTCTATAGAGAAGTCTGGTGTAAGTCTGATAGGTTTACCTTTATAGGTTACTTGACCTTTTTCCTTTGCAGCTCTT